>NC_081144.1:26857826-27097826 GCF_958295425.1 Solea solea | reverse complement strand
GCTGTTGTTAATGATGTTATGATTTTAAAAAAGCTTTAAAAGGTTCTGGGCATATTTTCAGTGCACGACATTATAATAATGTTGTGCATAATAAAAATAACTTGAACTGTCCCATGTAGAGATGAGATTTACAGCTCTTTGAAGGGAGCCTGGACTAAAGACCGGCTCATTATGACATGTTTGACACTCAGAGTTCTGAGGACCAGTAAAGACAGATATGTAAGAAGCTAACAGGGACGGACAGGTCACACACTCACAAACCACGTTATCATCGGAGCACACACACTGCAAGAATCACAGTGACACAATCAAAGTCATCTGCAAGGTTCTGCTGAGCAGTGTCAACAGAAGAAGGAAATGAAAGAAGAGCTGTGTAAAAGACATGAAGGACAACACGTCACAAACAGGTGGTGAGACAGAGAGGTGAGACAGCAGAGCTCACATGGAAGATGGAGGAGAGGAGGGTTCTTCTCTGTTATCTTGTGGAGAGATGAAGTGACAGCAAGAGGAGATGCAGAGCTGAGTGGGGAAGACAGGTGTGAGCTGATGACGTGCTTTTTACACACACACACGCACACACACACACACACACACACACAAACAGCTATTCTTGTTAGGACACTGCATTGACCTGCATTCCGGCCTGAACCAGAACCACAAATCAAATCTTAGTCCTAAACTTAACCAGTTCCTCAAGGTTCTGCCACGCTAGGACCTGGTTTTAGTCAGTGCAAAGTCAGTGCTTATGCCAGAACATAAGAGTTGTAAGGGTAACAAATACAAGTACACACGTGCACACACACACACACACACTCACAGCAGAGGGAGCTGGACTGCGTTCCCATTTGTTGAATAATACATAAAGAGGCTTGTTGCCACAAGGAAATGATAAGCCTTCGTTGTTATGGTATGGAGGAGGTTTAATTATCCAGTCTCTCTGATATCACATGGAAACAGCTTCCCACTCGTCTTTCATTAAGCCTTTTATAGCTGTTGTAGCTGAGGGGGCACTCTTTTATGAATTATTGAAATCATCTAGCGCTGCATATATGTACAGTATATACATCTTGCATGCCCATGGCAGCCAACTCTGAACAACTGACCTCTGCTGGGCTCGCTGCTCTAATACGAGAGAGGAGGAGGAGCCAAAAAAGTCTGTTGTGTCATGTGCTGTTGTATTGTAGGTCAGACACAGGCAGAAGGCCTTAAAATAGCCTGTTTTTGCCCCTCTCTCTTTGTTTTGCCTCTCTTTGGTGTTTCACAGATGGGATTATATTTTGCACGTGTGGAAGTAAATGATGCTGTAAAAGTGCCACGAGCAGTCACAGCTGAAATGACTTCATATGTAGTGTTTACACAGTATTAAAGAAATAAAGCAGACGTTGTACCCTAATCTAACAGCTACAGAGTCACTGGGAGGGTTAAATGTTGCTGTCTCCATTCCATCAGCCTTGCAAGAGCATGTCTGCTGACCTGTATTGCTCAGAATCAGCAGGTCTCATGAAGTCTTGGATCTTGCAAGAAACACAACTTGCTTTATTGGACTACACACACACACACACACACACACACACACACAAGCCAGGTATGGGCTTTAAGATCAAGGCAGTAATAGTGTTACGTTGATCACGGCAGAGCAGGTGAAAAAGAGCAGACCATCGTTGGAAGCATACAAACCACATGCTGACCTTGTGTTCTTGCTGTTGCACTTTTAAGTATCATTGGGATAAACGCTCTGTTCTCTGTGCATTTATGTGTATTTTTTTTTATAGCCTTTTTTATTGGAAGCAATTACAGAACAACAGAGCAGAGCAATGTAACAAAAGACTTCCATTCCTCAAATTTTCTCACATTTTTACCCCTCCCACATTCCCACCCCATTCAAGGAGAGCAAAACTCTGTCCAATATTGAACATCCAATAGTATCATATCAATACAACATACAACAAATACACACGGAAAGAAGAGGAAAAGGAACAAAATAAAATAAATAAATAAATAAAAATAAATAATAAAATACATTTAAAAAGGGGGGGGGGCTCAGTCATCACAATCAGGCAGACATGTCAAACATTCAATATGTTTTAAAAGAGGTCTCCAGGTCCTCTCAAATGAACTTAGAGATCCATTCAGGGAAAACCTAAGCCTTTCCAGTCTAATGGACAGTAGCAGCTCTTTCACCCATCTACTGTGAGATGGAGGATGAGGGTGTTTCCAGGTGAGGAGTATAAGCCGCCTGGCCAACAGGGTAATAAATGTACCCTCTAAAGTCTGCATAACTTTAGAGGAAATAGGCTGCGAAGGGGCACCGAACAAGGCCAGGAGAGGCTCAGGAGTAATAATAGTATCATATGCCGTGCTAAGAATACCGAAGATTTCACACCAGAATGTGGAAAGCCTAGGACAGAACCAAAACATATGTGAAGGGTCAGCTGGAGATTGTTTGCACCTATTACTAGAGGCACTCACATTGGGGTAAATCCGAGATAACCTCAAATTAGTGCAGTGAACTTTGTGCACAACTTTACACTGTAGGAGGCCGTGTCTTGCACAAATCGCCAATAATCATCAGGCAGTGTGAATCCAAGCTCTTGTTCCCAGGAAGCCTTGGGACCAGACACTGGACTGTCAATAACAGAACCGATAAGGCTGTAAATACTAGAAGTTAACCGCCTACGTTCAGGATGAAGAGATAATAAGGGTTAGTCCACTAGCGTTTCTGGGGGACGACTAGGAAATGCCGGGCTCTGGTTCCGAATAAAATGTCTTATTTGAAAGAAATGGAATAGGTGGGAATTCGGTAAGTCAAATTTCTTTGAGCGCTCAGAAAAGGACATAAAAGTGTCTTGGTCATAAAGGTCCTTAAATTTAGTTAACCCTTTGTTGAACCAAGTCCGAAAGGTTAAATCTGTACATGAGGGCAAAAATAGGTGATTGTTTATAATGGGGGAGAGGTCTGAGGCCCTATGAAGGCCCAGGCCTTTTCTAATTTGAATCCAAATTCTACCAGAGTTCATTACCAACAGGTTTGAGGTAAAGTTGGAGGCAGTCAGAGGGAGTTGAGAGCACAACAAGGAGTGAAGAGAGATTTTAGAGGATGAAAGTTCCATATCTACCCACAGTGGGCGCATCACATGATCTGTTGAGTTGTTAAACCAGTATAAAAGTTTATTAATATTACAGGACCAGTAATAGTGAGAGAAATTGGGCAGCGCCAAGCCACCAAGAGCCTTGGGGAGCTGTAGCACTGATCTTCTGATGCGTGGATGTTTTTTGCCCCAAATGAAGGAACTGGGGATATGAGGTATAGAAACTTGGGCAAAATAACCATTTTAACCAAATTAACTCAACCTACTAGGGATAATGGGAGACTAGACCATCTGTCAAAGTCCAGTTTACACCTCTCAAAAAGAGGAGGAATTGTTTTTGAGAAAAGCTGATTGATGGATTAGTAATAAACAGCCCCAAATATTTAAATCCATCCATAGCATACTTAAAGGGGAAAAAAGGTTGGGGTATACTTTTAGCCAGAGGGTTCAGGGGGAAAAGTTCACTCTTATGGAGATTAAGTTTATAACTTGAATAGGATCCAAATTTGTGTGGACTGAAGCAGCTGGGTTGGCATAAAGCAACTTAATCCAAGATATAATATCAGAATCAAAACCAAATTTCTGCAAAACAAAAAAAAGAAATGTCCACTCCACCCTGTCGAAGGCCTTCTCAGCATCTAGTGAGACTATGACCTCAGGAGTGTCCGAACCAGGGGAGCGAATGATATTTAAAAGCCTCCTCGTATTATGAAACGAGTGCCTTCCAAGCATGAATCCTGTTTGATCAATTAATATTATGCTTGATAAGACCCGTTGTAGGCATTGGGCAACGATTTTTGACAGGATTTTAAGGTCAACATTCAAGAGGGAAATGGGCCTATAGTTTCTGCAAAGAAGAGGGTCTTTATCACTCTTAAGCAGGAGAGAAATCGAGCCCTCAGACGGGGTGGAGGGCAGACGACTATCACTGAAGGACTCGTTG
This sequence comes from Solea solea, assembly GCF_958295425.1. NCBI lineage: Eukaryota > Metazoa > Chordata > Actinopteri > Pleuronectiformes > Soleidae > Solea > Solea solea. The sequence goes on along the minus strand of NC_081144.1, from coordinate 27,093,794 downwards.
TACATTTTCTGAAGGGCTGGTTCAAGGGTGGCAGAAAATAGTTTAAAAAAACTCAACAGTGAACCCATCAGGGCCTGGAGTCTTACGTTCTGAAGCGTCACAATTGCCTCCTGCACTTCCTTGATAGAGATTGGACTGCCCAGCTCCTTACACAAATCCTTGTCTATATTAGGGAAAACAATCCTATCCAAAGGGTTATCTCCATCCCAAACATCCGAGGGACATTGGGAGGAATAGAGGTCAGAGTAAAAAGAACAAAATGTCTTATTAATCTCTGTGGGGTCTGAGGTGACTTCACCAGACACAGATTTGATCCTTGGGATCAATCTGGATAGAGAAGCTCCACGTGCCTGATGTGCCAATAGCCTGCCCGCTTTATCCCCAGTCTCAAAAAAGCGTTGTTTAGCCATGAATAACTGCTTCTGGGTTTTACTCGTAGATGATAAGTCAAATTTGGACTGAAGCTGAAGTCGTTCTTTATAAAGAGCTCGGGTAGGGGCTGAAGCGTAAAATTGTCAACTCTAGAAACCTCATTAGCAATTGAGGAATTTATCCAACTCTAACTTTTCCGTCTTCCTTAGTGACGAAACATACGAAATAATTTGCCCACGCATAAATGCCTTAAAAGCTTCCCATAGAGTGCGTCTGGGTGGGAGAGAGTGGGATCTCCGCAGAATCATTGGTATCAAAGAACAAGGAGATCTGTGCATGAAGAAATTCTCTAAAAGCAGTCTGGGCTAACAAAGAGGAATTAAGTCTCCATTGTCTGGAGGGAGGGACACGACCTGGAAAGCCAATATCAACAGATACAGGGGCATGATCCGAAATAACAATACTATGGTATTCGCATGAAAGAACCTCCGGTAAAAAGTAATTATCCAATAGGAAAAAATCTATCCGAGAATATGAATGGTGGACATGCGAAAAAAAGGAAAAAACTTCCATGGGTCAATTAAACCTAAACTGATTTTGTATGCATCAAGTACCTTGGCTGACTTGGACAGCACCTGAGTATTAGAAGAAGACCTGTCCAGGGAGGGGTCTTGAACCAAATTAAAATTGCCGCCAATAATCAAATAGTGGTCATCAACTTTAAGAAGAAAGGAAAAAAAGCTTGTAATGAAATTATTGTCATCCCACGTAGGTGCATAAACACAGGCATGCCACATAATTTACCAGAAATAATTACAAATCGACCATTAGGGTCCTCAATATAGTTTGATAATTCGAATGGAACACTCTTGTGTATTAGGATAGCCGCACCTCTTGCCCTCACTGGAAATTTAGAGTGAAACATCTCCCCTATCCAAGGCCGTTTGATACAGTTAACCTCCGAAGAGCAGAGGTGAGTTTCTTAAATATCACCCCTAAGTTGCTTTAAATGAGCCATTACTTTATTACGCTTAATAGGTTGGTTGGTACCTTTCAGATTCCAAGAAATTAAGCGAAGACTCTTACCCTGAGTCATCATATCAAAAAAGAGTCACGAGGAGTAATACCTCTCCCTCACCTGACGAAATTCTTGAGCCAAAGGGGAAGGAAAAAAAATCAAATGTAAAAAATGAGAAAAACAACACACAAAACAAAACAACAAAGAAAAAAGAAACAAACAAAACAAATTATCAAAGCATCCCTCCACAATGCTCACACCCCCTCTCCCCATATACAAACCGAACATATCCACATCAATCCCAACAGGATAAAACTTTCTACTTCCTCAATCGCTTCTCGCTCAAGAGGTCAATTGGTTTAACAATGCAACAACATACACCACTCCTAACAACATCTGACTATGAAAAAGTGAACATAAATAAACAAATAAATAGAAAAGCAATTACAACTTTCAAAGCTAGCCAAAGTAAGCAAGTATTCATAAGTATTTAGCACAAATGAAGGAACAGCACACCCTATAATACTTTATGCAGTGGGACATCTGGCTCAAAAAAAGCCAAAATAATTAAGAATCAAAAGTCAATAAGGTTCAAGGAAAAACACAAAGTCTAACAAAGCAATTCCTAAAATAAAATGGATACAAGCGCACCAGAGGCACAGTAGCCAAATCAGGGTCTCTTTGAAGCCAAAGTAACACGTTCAACGACACTAGAAGGACAGTGTTAACATAACATCAGGCATCACCAATGTAAAATTAGGGGTAAAAGAAGACGCTGCCCAACACAACAGGGCATAATACAAGAAGTATATGCACATCACCACTAAAGCTTGACTAGAGTAAACACAGAACATGCGCTTACCCGTTTCCATAGATACCATGACGCCCATGAAGGTAATCGCAATCACAAGTCCACAGTGTATCGTACAGTAGAAGGGGCAAACTGCCTCATTCAAAAAGGAAAGAAAAATCCCAGCATGAAGGCAGCTGAAAACGCCAATATGCGCTGTATAATTTGTCCATTATTCGCTCGCTGTAGAATGCGTGTGCGTCCTCGGGAGTCTCAAAAGTGAACGTATTATCTTCATTTGAAACTTGCAGGCGAGCAGGAAAGAGAAGCCTAAACTTCACTCCCTGCTTGCTTGATTTTGTTGAACACGGCACGTTTCTTTGCAGTGACAGCGCTGACATCGGGGTACACTCGCAGCGTTGCTCCGCCGCACTTAAGCTCGTGTTGTCTGGCCCAACGAAGCACCTTCTCCCTCTCTTGAAAACGATGAAAGCAAATCACAAAAGCTCTGGGTTTACCTCCCGGTCCAGGTTTCTGGGCTAGGGAGCGATGTGCGATCTCCAGATTCGGGGGGTTAAAGAAAACACCGGGACCAAGGTTTTCCATCAGCAGGGCAGATATGAACTCGATCGGGTCCCAACCCTTTTCACTGCCCTCAGGAATGTTTATTATATGGAGGTTGACTCTACGGGATCTGTTTTCAAGATCGTCGAGGCGGTCCTGGAGAGACTTATTTTGGGCCTGCAGAAACTTCACCGTTTTTTCGGTGCTTGTTATGCGCTCAAAGTTATCAGCCGCCAGGGATTCTGCAGCAGCGAGGCGGCTGTTGAAGTGAGTCAGTCTCGTGAAGTGCGTCCACCGAGGTCTGTAGCGGTTTACCCGACTCCTGGATTAATGCAGACTAGTCGCTCCGGAACGAGGCTCGTTGCTTCTCCAGCTCAGAAACCAGCTGGCTCATTGACAAAGTGTCCGGGAGTTCTTCAACAAGTCCAGGTGAGTTGTGAGCCTCAGAGCTAGCACTCGCCATCTTAGCAAGTTTGCTAGCCACAGTAGCCGCACCACCCTGTGTAACTGGGCAACTCGGTGTGCTGCTCGTTTTAGATTTAGAACCACTCATTTCACAGCCTGGTGAAGCTAGAACTGCTATATCTTCGTCCAGCACAAATTCGGGTGTGGCGTTTACAGGTATCTATTTAAAGTTCAACCGAGAGACCTCTTTTTTGTTGTTGTGAAGGCATTTACTCAAGCATTTGTATGAATGATGTCTGTTTCTCGTTTTTCAGTGGGTGCTCAGCTGTTCTTCCATCTACTCCCACTTCCATGGCTCGTGTGAGGATAAAGCGGTGTGATCTACAGTAAAAAGTGAGAAGAGTTGTGTGTGCAGGTGTTCGTACCTGGATGCCCTCTGTACCGGGCTGCTGCAGCAGTTTGACGGTGCGTGTGTGTGCTGTCTGTTGGCCACGGCCATCGTGCCAGGTCAGGTTGCTGCCTCCGGCGCGGTGCGGCAGCTGGTAGTTTAACTCCTCTGCCGACAACGTGTGCTCCAGCGAGGCGCGGCAAAAGCTGAAGCTGGACGCCGCTGAGACGAGAGAGAGGAGGAGGAAGGAGGGAAGAGAATACAAAGAGAAGAGCAGAGGATGATGAACACTTCTGTTGTCTTTGTTTAAGGCGTTTGCAAACACACTGTACAACTCAGTATCATAGAAACAAAATTAGCTTCAAGATTCAACGTTCACAATTAGTGAGGTTTTTTTGCTTCTCCTTGTCGAGTGGTCTCCACAGCAGGAGATTTAGATGCTGGATGATCTTCCTGAACCATGAGGCCTGGGATCAATTTGGTTTAGGGTTAGGGTTAGAGTGTCCAATTAACAATGCACAATGCGGTTTGGGTACCTTGCTCAGGGGTGACCCTGCCCTTGACCTGGTGGGGACTCAAACTGGCAACTCCAGTTACAAGTCCCCATTGGGCTGCCCTAAGAAGAATGCTAGCCTGAACCAGCAGATCTTAGTAAAACATGTCGACAGACTCTTAAGAGCGCCAATATGTTCCAGTCGCCTAATTTTTGGTGCATCTTTAGTGGTAACAAGTAACAAATGTAGTGGAGTAAAAGTACAAGTTGTAATAAATATATATATAAATAACAAAGTACAGATACGTGAATTTTGTACTTACTCTAAATACAGATAGGAAGGATTTGTACTTTGGTACATTACAACACTACTCTTATGACTATAATACTAAGTCTTTGTCATATTTTAGTCTAGTTTAAGTCAACTAAATATAATCATATTTGTTTGTATTATCTAAATGCTTCTCTATCATCCGATCTATTCTCTATGTTTTGATTCTCTAAGGTTTGAATTCACACAGAATTGTTTTAATATGAAACATTTCTATTTGTACAATTTTTCTTTTTGTTGTTTCAGGTTGAACACAGTCAGACATTACACTTGGACTTATCGTCTTCAGTGTGATCATTGGCATTTTTATTTAAATGAACATTTAAAATGTAGTGACAGAACAGCTGAGTGATAAAATAGATTTCAGTACGTGAGATTGGAACAAATCTTGTGTTTCTTCCTAACGCCATCATTTCTGCCTTTTGTCCTCCTCAGTGTTGATCAAACAACTCCAAACCTTACAAAGAGTTGACTTCAGATCTCATTCCAGTTCATCCGACCCTAACATTTTTGTCCAGTTTGTATTTGTTGACAAAAGTGTCAGTGGATTTCATCATCAACTTTATTTTTATTTCCTGACTGTCCTGTTTCTGTCGGTGAAAGCGAGTGATTGCCAAACATTTTCACCAATGAAACGATCACTGTCTGTACCAAACCTTCTTTTGACTGGTAAAAGATTTGACTCATTTAGTTATTTAGTCATTCTTTGTTCTGCTTCAACACAGAAGACACATACAGTTCAGGCTTCAGTAGAAACATCGTGCCATACGATGGCGGCTTCTGTAAAGCGACGCTTGTCACGTCCTTCATTATCAAAGTCTAATGATACTACAGACAAAAACACCTGTGATAGAGAAGATCCACAGACATGCAGCATTTCTGGAACATTACTAGGTTATTCATAATTATTGAAATCCTGCATCATAAATATTTATTTTTTTCTTTCATCTTTGTGTCCTCCCTCCCTCCCTCTTCTCCTCTCAGGAGTACATTTTAAAAAACAGGACATTCAAACAGAACAAACTGATTTTAAAAGGAGACAAATAAAGTCAATTAGAAATATTAGTGAAAGAAAGAATATAAGTGAACATCTTAAAAAAGATATGCAGTTTAAAAATAAAAGAGTTCGTCTGAGGTGGTTTGAAGGTGCTCGTCTCATAAACTTCAAATGTTAATGCGTCTAATGAACTGTGTATGAAGAGTCCAGCGTTTCATTTGTGACCTTAGAGGCAACATCTGAAATAAAACTGTTCTTATTTTAGAGTTGCACATGAGAGCATGAGACATGCTGCACAGCAGCAGAGGCTGGAGGGGAAACCCCTGGCTGCAGATGAGATGAGTTCACACAACCATGATGGAGGAATGACAAAGATGGTGGGAATAAAAAAAGAAGAAAGAGCTGTCAGGAATCAGGGATGCTTCCCTTCCCTCATAAACCACTTCCTCTCTCCCCTCCTCTGCCTTCACCTTCCTTACATCCATATATTACCACTTTTGGATCTTCTTATACATCAGCCTCCCTCTTGTTTCCCTCCTTCTTCTCCCTCTAGCTAGTCGTCAGGATAAACTTGGCCCGACTCTGATATAATTACTGTCAGTCTGACTGAAGGAGGAGGAGACAGGAGGAAGAAAAGTGGGAAGCTAAGTGCCAGAGCTGCCAATCTCACAGAAAGAGGCAGGAGGAAGCCCAAAAGCAAGGGCAACACAGACACAAAGAGATGCTGTAAATGAGCTCTGAGCTCCATGCAAACTGACAGGAAAGAGGTAAAAGGAGCTCACGGACGAGGCGAGGAGACACATTATTAGACCACCAAACAACTTCATTTCACAAGCTGGTTCAGAGACCACCCGCCTTTTTACCCACATCACTTTTACATTGATTGAAGTGCAGCAGCGTCATGGCTTCCCAATCTGAATCTCTGCCACATGGATGGACCTCCCCCTCTCCAGCAGTCATAAAAGAAGACAAAGTGCCCGTTCCCACAGCTTTAATGGACTCAGTCAGCTTAACCTTCTGGCACATGGCTCAGGGGTCATTAAATATCCATAGATTCCTACTGACAACCTTTTTGGAATGACACTGCAACATACGCCTCTGCTGGCTGCTTCAAGAACTACAATTACAGAGTGGCTGTAGGACGTTTTTTGAGTCTACACTTTCTGTATGAGTTCAACATGGCTGAATTTACACATTTCCTGTTCAAACACACGGGAGAACGGTGAGGTGAGGCAGAGAGGAGCTGTGCCACACACACTGACTGAAGCAGCTGAGCCCCATAGACACAAGCAGGTGCACGTCACTGCATGCTCTTCTTCTACACAGTGACGTGCACCTGTCAACTGAGTGACGGAGTTTACACTAAACTGTGAAGATTTGCACCTGGACCAACAAATACCATTATGGTTTACACCTGAAAAAGGAGGTTCAGGCATTTACTTAGACTTTCAATAACTATCTTGTTATTACAGAGAAGGTAAAATTAGTACCAACGTCTAGTTTCGGATTCAAATGTAAAGTGAGGGAAAAGCAAGTTTGATGACTTTAAAATCATCTCTGCGTTCAAGTGAATATTTGCACCAAATCTCACATAATTCTCCAGACGTGTTCCCACACATTTTAACTTATTCATTTTCAAAACATTTCCATAATTCTTCCATAAAATCTGACCTAAAATCTTCCATGACTCAATTAAAGTATTGAGGCTCTTATAGGGGTGTGTGATATATATGATATATATATGGTCTACGATAGTATCTTAATTGTTGTTTGAACGATGTGTGCAATCACAATATCGATAATGTTGAACTCATTTTGCAAGAACCAATCAAAACACGCCTTTTTGAGAGGCCAAACATTCACTGCATGATCCAGTCCAGCAGGACACACTGCGGCACATGTGCATGAGAACACATGCCGTGTCCACGGAATCCACGTCATTGGATTTAATAACTAAACGTGGATCCTCCTCACTCACATGCAGGTGGTTTGAAAACACTGATGTCACTCAAAAGACGCCAATCTGTAAACTCTGTGGGAAAGCGGTTGCCGTCAAAGACTCGACAACGAGTTTGTTTCACCATCTGTGAAAGAACCAGCGCACAGAATCTGAAGAATATGAAAAGCTTTGGCAGTCAGCGGTCGACCACGAGCCGCCAGCTAACGTATGACAAGAAAACACACTCAGCAAACTCTGGCAGCAGTTAAATGTGTGTCCACATTCTCATGTTAATGCCTTGTAGTTCAAATATGATGAGTATTGTTTACAATAGTTTAAAATGCTCTCATGATAGTTTTTGTTGCTCGTTGTGCAATATTTTATAGTAACTTTAAGTTAATAAATAAGACCAAGTTGTGTTTTGTCAATATTATCATTAACATTTAATATACTTTTAACAAGAGAAGCTGTTAAATGCCTTCCATGCTTTTACAAACACATGTTTGAGGATTGCAAAATATCGCCAATTATCGTTATCGGCAAAATCCCAAAATATATCGGGATATTCATTTTCAATATCATCAATATCGCACACCCCTAGGCTCTTATTTTGATGAGCAGACTTTGTAGCATGTGACATGGAATTTGAAATCATCAACTTCCTGTTTTGAGTCACATCATTCATCATCTATCACTTTATTCTCCACATACTGTAACGGTCACAGGGCCATGGGGGAGGAGTTCACCCTGGACAGAAACAAACAGTCCAGGAGAGAACCAGGGGAGAACCAGACGAGAACCAGGACAAAACCCAGCGAGAACCCGGAGAGAACCAGGAGATAACCAGGAGAGAACCAGGGGAGAACCAGGCGAGAACCAGGGGAGAACCAGGTGCGAACCAAGCGAGAACCAGGGGAGAACCAGGAGAGAACCAGGAGAGAACCAGGGGAGAACCAGGCAAGAACCAGGCGAGAACCAGGCGAGAACCAGGAGAGAACCAGGGGAGAACCAGGGGAGAACCAGGGGAGAACCAGGAGAGAACCAGGAGAGGACCAGGAGAGAACCAGGAGAGAACCCAGGCACATAACCATTTCCAGGCCTGGAAAACAGTTTTTCTAATTTCAAAACTCTTCCAGGAACTCCATGACTGTCTGTAGTGAGGTCTTGTGGTTTGTACAAAGTTACACAAAGTTACACAAAGTTACACAAAGTTACACAAAGTTACACAAAGTTACACAAAGTTACACAAAGGAAAAGTGACTTAAACCTAATGGGTTCATACTTGAGTCTATAACTGAACATGCAGCTGAAACCACAACCTGTCCTCAGGTGTGAAGGTGCTGGATCTCTGTAATCAGGGCTGATTCTCATTGTTACCATGAGCAGAGAGTCTGGACCTGTATCTGATGTGTCTGTCTGTTGCCACATCTCTGCACTATTTATCTCTCACTGCTGTTGTATTATCTCTCACTGCCCTTGCCAGTGACTTTTATCACCTCCTACTCGATGGAGAGGAGAGAGGAGAGAGGAGAGAAGGGTTGATGGAGGGTGGATGAACGGAGAGAGGAGAAAAAGAGAAAGGCATGATGTGTATCATCTGACTTACAGCCAGTCAAAGGAGGAGAGATAAGATTCCTTTAAAAGCTCGGGAATAATGGAGCATATCATTTACATAAGAGGAAAACAATAAGAGAGGGAGGAGACAGAGAGAGAGAGACAGAGAGGGAGGAGAGACAGAGAGAGAGAGAGACAGAAAGAGAGAGAGACAGAGAGAGAGAGACAGAGAGCTGCTAAAAGGAAGGGTGAAGTATCAAACATGACATGTGCTTGTGAGTACGTGATGATTCCACCATCAAGTACTCAGAGGTGTGAGGTGATGTGAGTGATGTCATTGTGGCTCCTCCTCCTCCTGAGGCCATATCCACACGCAAACAGAATGAAATGTAAACTTTGTCTTTGTTGTTTTGAAAATCATGAAGCAAAAAGACCAACTTAAGCGACTTTGTTTGTTAATTAATTACTTTACAACTTTTAGCTAATTTAGCGACTTTCTGCCACAACCCCAGTTCTACCACATGTGTGAGCTTCATCTAGCTGTAGTTATCGCGAGTGACGAATACTGTGACTACACAGACATGTGCAGCTGACTGTGTGCAATAAAAAAAGTGAGAAAAGGTTTGGTTTTGACTTGTCCATCGTTCTGACTTGTGTCAGCTAAGATTGGCACCAGCGCCCCTTGCTCCTCTTATGTGGAGGATAACGCAGTAAAGGATTTTCTCCTCCCCTTCAGTTTCAGACTTAAGTGACTGAGGACAGGACGTGTCTTCTCAGGTTGGCTTTAGTTACCTTTCATTGGACGTAGTTAACTACACTGTCAAACAATCTCCAAACACAACAGAATGATAATGTTGACGATGTTAGGGACAAGAGGTGGGACCAAAGATATCATCGTTTTCAAAGAATAGTGTTTCAGGTTTCCCAAAAGAAACATACATGTGTTCACCTACACCTCAGTGTTCACCTACACCTCAGTGTAAGAGTGTGGGGTCCACCAATAATCGGTAGTGGCTGATGATAATTCAGCTGGAGGAGACGTCAGGGCTCTACAGTGATCATATGTGATCAGAAATATTTAATATCTCACTGGTGTACTTAACATTTGCAGGGTTTTCCATACAATGATCAATGTGTGGCAATAGAATCAACACTGACTGTCACAACTGATAGTCGACCACAGGACTTTTGGAGTTTGGAAAACACAACAACAATGTCGTCGCGTTAGTAACATTAATGTAACCTCATCCTCTGTTGCCATTGTTGTTATTGTGAGAAACTGGAAGTATAGTTTAGCATGGTGGCATTTTATAAACCACTGTCTCTTTTAATACTGCACAGAATGCAGGGGCGGTTGCTGGTCTTTGAGACAGGAGAAGCTCATTTCAGGCACATTTACACATCAATTACAAACAAACAACCAGACCAAGGAATCTTGAACTTTTTACGATCTCGTTAGTTATTCAAACCTGAACCTCAATCCCTCAGACGTGAGGGATTGAACATGGCCTAAATTTAGAAATGTAAAATGTCAGCCGTCTGAGCACAGCTTCTGCTAAATCTATAATTATCACTCAACACTCTTGGTAACTTGTGCAGCCACTGACTGTAGAACATCTTTGCATCGTTCCAGGAGGAGACTGCATATAGTCCGTCAGGTTCAGTTTACAGTTAGGGTTCAGTATTTAGTTGTGCTGGTGACGGCTAAAGTACCATGACTGTGTGTGTGTGTGTGCAGAGGTTATGTAGGTCAACATGAATCAGCCCAGTCAAGTGTTAACGTCCTATCACCTTCTCTTGACTGAGCAGCACATCCACTGTGCAGAGATGTTAAATCTCAGGGGCATTCCCTTCTGGAGAGGTAATTAAGCTGCGAGGTGCCGCGCTCCGAGAGGTCGTTCCAAGCTAAATCCCACAGTACATTAACGAGGCATCACTGGACATTTCTCATTTGACTGCAAAAGCATCGAAAGTCGTCTACACTGACAATTTTGCCGCGTGGGCCAATTTGCAGAAGTTTGTCCTTTGCTCAACCTTGGCATCAACTTAAGGACCGAGTGAGTGTGTTTGCCTCATCCTCTCACGAGGAAATTGGTTTGGATAATCCACCATCGTCTCATGATGTATTTCAGAGGCATGATGTTAGCATGAAAATGCCACCTCTTATTCCAGCCTTGAAGTGCAAGCTTTATATGAAGAAAGAATTCTTATTTTCATGTAATCTCAAAGAGGGTGAAACACCGTCATGGAGATTTGACGCCTCAAACTCCCAATGTAGCCTCAAAACAGACCAACGCTGCAACAATGCATCTAGCAGAGACTCAGTGACGCGTTGGTCCTCTGTGGTGGGGCTATTTATCACTCCTCCACTCTTAACCTCAGGAATGAGCCTTGAAATTACACCAATTTAAAAGAGCAGGGCGTGAGAATCTGGTTGCAGCTTTAAATATACATTTAAAACCCCTGCACCCCAGGGATTTCTCCCATGATGCATCACGGCCTATTATCCACTCTGACATGAGACATCGCTGCTGAGGCTGTGTCTAAGGTTTACCTTTCACAAACCATCAGTATCATGGGAATGCACCGATAGGAGAACGGGAGTAAACAATGGATGTCCATGATGATAGCAGATAACAGTACACCACCGCTCATCGGGGCACACATGGAGGGAAATGAGGACGCCGGCATGCTCATGCATACACAAATGTGACGGCATGACTCCAATATCCACACTTCTGTCTGCTTTCATTTAGGATAATGGACCACAGAGTGCGTATGGAAGCCATGTGGCCAGAGGATGAATTATGGATTCAGACCAGGGTCGGAAATTAGCGGCGGCTCAGGGGAGAAATGTCCTTGAAATATCTAAAATGACCCTTGTTATATGCATGAGGAGTCGAAAACGTCCAGCTCGGCTTCCACAGCAGGCAGCAGTCAGACTGTTAGTCTGTTCAAAGAAGATAATCATGTCACAGGATTACAGGAGACAGGATTACACCGGCAACTTCACCTTTCTTCTCACAATCTAGTCATCGGGCCATTAATTGAGTATTTCTTTGGTCCATAAGAATGTTAACAAAGGCTGCTGCTGCTGATGATGCTGCTGCTGATGATGATGATGCTGCTGCTGCTGATGATGATGATGCTGCTGCTGCTGATGATGATGCTGCTGCTGCTGCTGCTGCTGATGATGATGATGATGATGATGATGATATTCCACAAACCCAAATGTTTCTGTTTTCCCGATTTCTTTGTCAAATGGAGGAAATGAAACCAGAAAATAGAGATATTTAAGAAGCTTGATTTAATTATTAAAAACTCGAAAACTGAACAATCGATTATTAAGATAGTTGACGATTAGTTTAGTAATCGATTAATAATCAATGAATCGCATAATTGTTGCAGCCCTGAACAGGACGTTGATTGTTGGTTGGGGAAATCTACCAACAGTACAAGACACATTTAGGAAAACTTTATTATTATTATTATTATTATTAGCCAACAAATGTGTGAGGATTTAACAGGTCTGTATTTATGTGGCACTGTTCTAGACCTGATGAACCCTTAAAGGTCTTTACAGTTTTTTTACAAACAGTCAGACAGCAGATTACTTGGAGCCACTCACACACGCATGCACAGCCACTTGGAGTAATATGGGGTTCAGTGTCTTGCCCGCTACAGAAACCAGGAATCAAACCGTAAGTTTTTGGTTGGAAGACGCCTCGCTCTACCACTGAACCACTGCCACCACCATAGTGTCGTTACCCAACTTCTCCAAGGCTAAATGTGTATAATGGTGATGATGAAAAGCATCCAGAAACAAAGGCACTGGGCTGGTCAGTCATTATTTACACTCAGTATTCCTTTAATCTTCTGTGATTTTGGACTCGTTTCCACGCCCACTTCAAGCAAAGCATGTTTTGCATTTTCAGAAGGACGTGGAATGAATTTGAAAAGTAATGTTTCACGTCTGACCCTGAGAATTGTGCTGTGACATTTACATAAGAACTTTGAAATTGAACCACATGACCATCACAGGGGGATTTAAGGCATTGGGGGTTTTTCTTCTTTGAGATTCAAGGATGTACATCCTCTGGCCAGGTAATCACATGATCACTCTGATGACACACCCCCACAAAACTGATCCAGATCCACCCACGTTATCCAGGTTAGGATAGGTTAGGTTAGGATGGAAGCATCAGAAGAGATGAAGCATGACATGAGGAAGTATATCAAAGGTTACCTGGTGCGTGTTAAGCTCAGTGATGTTACAACAGGATATCAGACTTTAGCTCCTCACAGAACCTCCAGCTGTTCTTTGTGACTTTGGTGGTTGAACGTTGTAGTTTGGATCGACCTCAGTGACACATACACCACCACTGTATCCTGTCAGCTGATACTGCTCTTCTTCTCCACTTTTAACTACACCCACATAAGGCAACACTATACTAGCATGGCTACTGCCAGACCACATCTCAATGAGATTGACTATGAGTCTGGAAAGTTAGTGTAGTCACCTCCCACTTCCAAGAGGCGTGACCAACAGGCGTGGATTTGCTCTTGGACTGCTCTGTGATCTTACTGTGGAGGTTAAACATTGTATAAACTCTGGCTGTACTTCAAGGGCTCTTACATCATCACGTCATGTTTCTATTTTATATCTCCTAAGTCGTACAGAATCTGTTGTTCTTCCTTATTTAAATTGTGAAGGAGCAAATGTAACACTTTGACCCGCAGGGATTAATACAGTATGCTGATTCTGAAGTTATGATTGTCTGTATAATATGAGAAGATCTCTGGCATCATTGTCTTTATGCATTTGGTTAAGGTGGAGTTGGAGTTACATGAACATACAGGTGTTAAAATACATGCTTGTATCTGCTGATAAGCAAAGTTCTGGAAACAAAAAAAGTCCAAAACGTAACTTCCCTGTGGCTCTTTAAATATTCAGTGTTTGTTTACAGCTGCTGCTCTGACGGCAGAATGTGCTGTCTGAGTGGATTAACAGATGTTTGGATACATAATATTTCCAAATGTCTCCATCTGAGCACAATGGCCTCAATAAACACACACACACTGACTTAACAGCAGGGAATTTAGCAGGTTGTCACACAGAAACAATGTCTGCATGCATCACAGTATCACAACACGATCTTCTAAATTCCTGTGTAATTCAAGTCATTTGGAGCAAAACACGATGAACCAGATGGTGTGAAAATGAAGCGCAAAGTGACTGAAATGATCAAACTATTTTATCATTTTCCTTCTAAACTGAGATCAAAGATGGATTTCGCGCGTCGAGAGGCTGATACAGGCTGATATAGGCTGATACAGGCTGATACAGGCTGATACAGGCTGATATAGGCTGATATAGGCTGATTCAGGCTGATACAGGCTGATATAGGCTGATACAGGCTGATATAGGCTGATACAGGCTGATACAGGCTGATACAGGCTGATACAGGCTGATATAGGCTGATACAGGCTGATATAGGCTGATATAGGCTGATACAGGCTGATACAGGCTGATACAGGCTGATATAGGCTGATACAGGCTGATACAGGCTGATATAGGCTGATACAGGCTGATACAGGCTGATACAGGCTGATAAAGGCTGATACAGGCTGATAAAGGCTGATAAAGGCTGATACAGGCTGATACAGGCTGATACAGGCTGATACAGGCTGATATAGGCTGATACAGGCTGATATAGGCTGATACAGGCTGATACAGGCTGATACAGGCTGATATAGGCTGATACAGGCTGATAAAGGCTGATACAGGCTGATACAGGCTGATACAGGCTGATAAAGGCTGATACAGGCTGATACAGGCTGATATAGGCTGATAAAGGCTGATAAAGGCTGATACAGGCTGATATAGGCTGATAAAGGCTGATATAGGCTGATAAAGGCTGATACAGGCTGATACAGGCTGATATAGGGTGATACAGGCTGATAAAGGCTGATACAGGCTGATACAGGCTGATACAGGCTGATAAAGGCTGATACAGGCTGATACAGGCTGATAAAGGCTGATACAGACTGATACAGGCTGATACAGGCTGCTAAAGGCTGATACAGGCTGATACAGGCTGATACAGGCTGATAAAGGCTGATACAGGCTGCTAAAGGCTGATACAGGCTGATAAAGGCTGATACAGGCTGCTAAAGGCTGATACAGTCTGATAAAGGCTGATAAAGGCTGATACAGGCTGATACAGGCCACACGCTGTCTGCTGGACACAGACATTCAGGATCTCTTATAATCTCACGTTAGAACCGTTTGATTTGCCTTTGAGGGTCAACTGTAAACACACACACACACACACACACACACACGGAGGCGAGAGTGGACTGTAGTTCATGGTAATTGTCACATGTTGTCTGTAGATCGATGCAGTGCACTCATGCTGTGGGACGTGGGCGGGCCTTAGTGCTCGATACTTTATTGAGCGTCCTCCAGCCTTCACTATCACACAAGTAGCCCACTTTGTCTGCGCATGTAAGTCAGCGCTCAGAAAGCACTGTGGCATATCAGAGAAGAAAGAGATGCAGCGTGTCCACAGTAACAACCAGTCAATGGCACCAAAGTCCACACACACACAAAGGTTATTGAGCACCGAGGCCTTTAAAAACCATGAAGTAAATAAAGGGCAGCAGTGAGAGCTTCCACACAAAGTGACCAGCATGAGTGGGTTAGAGAAGCTGAAGAGAAATGAAAAAAGGAAGACAAAGACTTACAGTTCAGAAGCAGAGAAGTCAACAAAAGAGAAAGAAAATGTGACAAAGAATCCAAAGGAAAGTTAGTCTGTAGAATTCTAATCAGCAGGAATGATTAGAAATATCAATAACATTGTAAATGTATATTTACATATCCACCAATGCTGTTGTTGAACTCAACACATTGGCAAGATCACAACAAAGAAGGAATAAGCAGCCCACAACATGACTGTTGTTGCTGATTTTGATTTAGTCTTTATTTATTAGCAGCTGTGTCTGACGCTCTGCTGACAACAGCGTTTCAAACTGAACGTTGGGTATGAAGTCCACAGTTTGGGAACAGGGTGAAGGAAGACCGCCAGCAGGTGCTGAGGTGCGTGATGACATGTAATGATGCTAACGTTGCCGTGCTCTCCTGACACTTTCACTATTAGAATAAGTTACGTCTTTAATTGCTTTGTCGGTGTTAATGAGCAGCAGGCTCCACGCAAACGTCATTGTTAAGAGACTATTTATAATGACTTGTGTTGGTGTTACAGGTAGATTAAAAAAATCAACTCAATAATAAGTCTTGACAACCATGACACAGAAGACATCGTCAGTGTGTCACACTTGACACAAACATTGTTGCCAAAAGAGCTGCAAATTGTCTCCAAAATTGGAAACTTTCAATGGGAATTTATTGGAATAAACTGGAAATGTTCAAAATTGAAGGTGAGAGCTTAAATATAATTGTTATGTTGTAGCATAATCTTGGCTAAAACAATCGGATTTGATGCAAACGCAGTTTAATATCAATGCTATTCCTCAATCACGGACACAAAGCACACTAATTACTGCAGGGTCTCTCAGAAATATCCATTAATTCCCATAAAGTCTCATCATTTAAGTTCAATTTGAAATATTCACGACCTAAAGGAATTTTACTGCTTTCAGCGAAAAGTAGCTAACTGTCATGTGCTTATTAGCATATTTGTGAGGACACAGGAAGCGTAGACCTAGTCTGCCCTCTAGTGGATAGACGTTTGGATCCTGTATATACAAACACTTCTCTTTTGCAATTTAAAAGTGTGTTTTCAATGTATAAAGAATGACGTGGATGCAACTGCAGGACGTCCTGCACTGGAGTGTGAGTGTGTGTGTGTGTGTGTGTGTGTGTGTGTGGGTCATAAATTCCTATGTTCTGTGTGGAGCTCTGCACTCACAGAACATGTGGAATAAACTTCAGGCACATCTGATTGTCTTGCCATCTTTAAATCACAACTTACAACTTTAACTTTAACATGTGTGCTCGGTGGTGTCGGGCTTGGCTGCGTCGGCCACAGTCTGTTTCTCTTGTCCTAGGATGGATCTGCGACTGTGAACCGCCCACATCCATTCTACCTGTGTTTGTACAGTGATCCTTAAACTGCACATAAATGTGCTGTTATTCCTACTTTCCACGACTTGACTCACAATCAGCTGATAGTGAGTGTTTGTGACTCTAGTTTAAAGAGGACATGAGCAGTGACCAGGCACATGTGACATTGTCAGGAGAAGAGTTTGCCCTTCACTTGGTGTTTGACGTCAGTCAGTAAATGTCTGACAACAACAACAACAACAACAACAACAACAGAAGACAACCACGCAGCAACTCAAGTACTTAACATCACTGCTGTGATGTGAAGAAAGAGAAATGAGTGGTGTAATGTATTTAATGTATACATCACCACTGACTGAAGGCTCCTGCATGTAACAGTAATGGTTTGAATAGGTTTTGAAACTCTTTTCTATTTGTATTTGCAGCTCGAGTTGCAGGTTTGCACTTTGCACTTGTGTGGCCCAAAGGCTGCAGGGCAACAGTGTAGCCAGATATTTAGGGTGACAGTTTAAATCCTGCCGAATTGACGTCTACAGCAGTCAATGGCAGCAGTCCCATCTCAGTATAGCAGGTACCATAACTCTGCTATGGGCAGTTGGAGGTGCCAATGTGTCCTTGGGCAGGACACTTAACCCCATGTTGCTTAATGTATGTAAGTAGGTGAATGGCAGACTGTCGTGGTCATCAAGACTAGAAAAGTGCTAAATATATCCAGACATTTAATGAAAAGCAACACAACAGATAAAACTAGCTGAGATGGAATGAGAAGGAAATGCTGTTGTATTTGGGATTAAATGGTGGCTGTTTATTGTGTTTCATTCTCTCCATTCAACAACGCAGCACATCCAGCAAACAACACCTCACTGCCTCTCTCCACGACTCTTACAAGACAAATCCCTTCTAATCTATGGATTTCCCCAAAGGGCTAAAAGGGAACACCTACACAAACACTACTGAACACATGAGTGCAGACAAGCTTCATTCCATTCCATGTAAAGGAAGCTAAATTCATTGATAACTGGAAAAAAAACCATATTTCCGTTACAATTTCCCTCAGTGAACACAAACAAAATTGATAGATGTTGTTTAGGAGACCGACTCTGCATCACAGGCAAAGTCTCTTACTGACCATGAATGTGGTTACATCAGGGACATGAGGTGGTGTGGCTGCACAAGCTTTCTCAGCAGTGACAATAAAAAAAAAAAGCAGATACTGTATATGCACTGTATGCATGCACGTCGCGTCAAACTGCTCTAAAACACCCACATACACTAATAAGAATCTTTGGAATATGTATTTTCTGTGGCATGAGGAATGATGCTTTCATAGAGCGTGTGTGTGTGTGTGTGTGTGAAGGAAGAAAAGATTAGGAGGTGGAAATCTCTCACGGTCAGTGAGCATGCAGAGGAATGGGATTTGTATCACTGGGGATTTTTTTACTGTAAGTCCAGAGACGAGAGGAAGCTGAGCTGAGAGACAGAAAGAAAAAGGAGGTCATTTCTTGGGCAGAGTAAAGCTACAGTCTGCAAGTTTGTTTTGGACGACAGCATGTTGAAAACGAAACCTGCCACATCTGCTAGTTGGAGCCATTTCATAGAGCAACAACTGAACCGTTAGCCCTTTTATTTCAGTTAAAAGGAACAAGGCGTGAGGTTCCACATGAGAACGGGGACCGGACCTGGATCTGATGTTCTCTCCACTTACAGACCTTTGCTTTGAAGAGTGACACAGAGCTGACCTGCACTTAAACAACATCAGCAGTGGAGCTGACAGCTGGCTGCCTATTGACACAGTAAATTGAGGGGAGTCCCACTGTGACAGCGCTGTATGTTCACATGGCACTGTTACAACACGCACCAGGCCACAGAGCTGGAGGAGAGGGAATATGGATGGAGGAGAGTGGGAATGAAACATAATGTGAGGGTGCTGAATGATTTCCTTCATAAAAGAATGTGATGTATAGGTCGGAGCAGCTCGAGGGCTCATAAGAGGAGAGGACAGAACACAACATTGATTTCTATTTTTGGAAGACATGTGACCAATGATAGGAGTCTGAAACATATTCACCTTCAAAGCCACAAATACACACTTAACTGAATGGTTTAAGTAAGAATTCAAGTCCAAACACAAACAATTCAAGTCCTTTCAAAGGCAGAAACAATCCCTGTCACAGATGATGCTACATGGTTGCAAGTGGCAGTGTAATTGCTTTGGTAAGTGGATGAACGTGACTTGTGTTGCTGAGTGTGCAAGGATGAATACCTTGTTAGGGTGAATCTGCAGCCATTAGCCATTAGGTTTAATGGGTATTCTGTACCATGGGCTCCACTGACCCCTGGAACTTGGAAGGAGGAGCTAATTAACAAAGAGTGAGAATGTCCAAGCCCATCACACAAGGCTGCACTTCATTAGACTGTTTGTTTTGCAGACTCTAATTGGAAGCACGGAGAATGGGGGGAGAGGTTGACAGCTCTCCTTGAAAACCACAGGCTCAAAGACAAAAGATGGAGGACACAAGAACTAACTACAGGCTCACTGAATAAACTCCAGCTCATGTTCACAACATCATCATCATCATCATCATCATCATATGTTTGCCACTTTATTTCACCATCAGACCGACTTTACAGTCCAGAAACTTCGCTTTGAAGAAGCTTACTCTCCCGCACCAAAGTCATGGTGGTCTTGGTGCCTCCAGTGCACAATGACGACGGCTGCAACTAACACTTATTTTTGACTAATCATTCGATAGTTAGTCACGATTATTTCTGTTTATTCATAATATGTGAAGTTATTAACATGAACGAAAAGCAAGAAAAGCAACTACTCCTGTCATTCACTCATCTTGACATGTTAGCTCACACAATCACCAGTGACATGTGTCGGTCTGTTCTTTCTGTGTAACACAGTAAGTCTTGTGTCAAATCTCTGAAGACAGGACGTGTTCTGGTGATATCTTACTGCCAAACAATCACCAAACACAAGACGATGAATGATTAGCAATATGACGTCATCGTTATCCTGAAGCAGTGTATTCGCTGTCGCTATGGAAACGTGAGGCCGACGTTTTGAGATTTTCTCCGTGTGGACGGAATGCTTCAGTGGATGCATATTCACCTAAGCCCGTTTCTGTGTGGACGGACCCTTATAGTGATAAACGCTGAGTAAATGTTGTTAACAACACGTTTGCATGAGATAAGTGATGGTTCCCATTAATTCTTCTTCGTTGGTTCAGAAACCAGTTGGTGTGTACGATGGGAGAAATGGGTCTACTCTCTGTACAGTAGGGAAATAAAAGTCTGTGTCACTGATTTTTAATAAAAAATAATCATATAGTACCTGTTCCACAGTTCACAAAACATGAACTATCCCTTTAAGGAAGTCTATTAACACTTCATATGAAAAGCCAAAATGAATTCATTAAAACCAAACAGAGTGAATGTGTATGAAGTCAGTAAGTAACATCAGTGTGGTGCATGAGGGACACAACCCCTGTACGACATTAAACCTCATTAGTGCAATCCTTCAAAATAAAGTACATCCCTCTTTCTCATCCATCCGTACAGCCTTCCTGCCTCTCTCTAATTAAAGAGAAGAAATTGGATGCGGGCATGTGCACAAGGAGAGGGGGAGAGATCGGACCCAGGACAACTGGATCCAAACAGTGAACCCTTATCGTCTCTGGAATAAATGGCGGGATTAGCGGTGAGGAAGTGTGACGCTGTGGAACAGAATCAAAAACCACTGCTGTTTCACATAGAGAGGGGCGTCTCTTTGTTTTAGGATCAAAGTATTGATCCTCTGAATCTTCTTCTGTTCATCCCAGTGGGTCAGAGGTCAAATCAATGTGTTGATCTGAGAGAACCACGACGATGATGACTGTTATTGTGAGTACAACATAAGATTCCTCACACTGGGTTCATCGTTCTTCTGTCGTTGACGTCTCCCAACTGTTGTAGAGCCGGATCATGGCTGGTGCTGATACTACCAGTGACTCCATCAGCAGTAGCAGATGTTTCTGTCCTTTCAGAAGTTCATAGTGACATGAAAACCTTCTTATGTCCATATTTTAGACTCAAAGAATGTTGCTTCAGTAGATAAAACCCAAGGCACGTGGTCTAATCCATAGCTGTTAGCACCGCCTCCTACAACTGTCCACTGTACACAAAACTCTGCTGCATGGCCCAAAATACCGTCGCCACCTTTTTACAGTGGCCGTTTATTGTTGGTAGTCTTGGCAGCTGGTCCGGTTTAGGTTCAGAGGTCAGCTGACCACCTGAATATACTGAATGACCAGATTATTCCATCAATGGATTTTTTCTTCCCTGATGGCACGGCCATATTCCAAGCTGACAAAGGCAGGATTCATCGGGCTCATATTGTGAAAGAGTGGTTCAGGGAGCATGAGACGAGTCCGGATCTTAACCCCACTGAGAGTCTTTGGGATGTGCTGGAGTCCGACTCTCCCATCATGAATACGAGATCTTGGTGGAAATTGAATGCAACACTGGACGGAAATAAATCTTGTGACATTGCAGAAGTTCATTGAAACAATGTCACAGTGAATAATGAGTAATCAAAACTATAATATCAAAATATTAGAGTGTGTCAACCTTTATTTGGCCAGGCGGCGAATAAGGAAACACAAGGACTCTCTCTCTTGATCTCCTGCCAATCACAGGCCTTCTGATGTTTGGCAGGCCTCTAAGATGCATTCACTGACCTCCAGGAAATCACTTAAATCACAATACAACATTTCCTTCTCACTTCCCTAACTGTGATGCAGGTAAGACCTTTTCTTTCCCCATTTTCCATGATTACATTTCTGGGAATCAGGAAATGGTCCTAAATGGATTTTCCTGGGAATCTCATTTCCTTAGATTAAACCCTTGTGTCGCTCTTATGCCATCAATTCATTTTTCTTCATTAGTAAAAATAGACATGGCACACAAAGGAAGTGATACCACCCCAGGCACACTCAAAGAAGTCTGAGTCAACGTTTATTCTAAATTCCTACATGAAATTAGGGGTGGGAAATGATAGGTTTATATCAATATCAATGCCATTGTCGATTCTGCCTATCAATCCAATTCCTTATCAATTCTCTTATCAATTCCTGAGCAGTTACTCAAATGGAAAACGGACTTCTACACAGTCTTCTGCACCAAAAGCAACCATTTTATTTTGTTCCCAAAATGATGTATACACAAGACTGAACATACTGAACAACACCATGACAAGATCTGGTGTAGAAAGAAAATATAGTCTAAATAATTGAAACTGATACAATAAATAAAAAACAGGAATAGAAATGTAATAATTGCTAAATGCTTCATGCTAAATTACAGTTTAACGCTCCTTTTCTAAAGAGGGATAAACAATGTAAATGAAACAGTGAACATAACTACGTCCACTTTAGATAACTAGGCATGTATTTTCTGCCTGTTTCTTTCTCCTCTCCATGACGTTGTGCAGTGATATGAGAGAATCGTTAAGAACAATCGATAACGTTGGAGGCGTACAATTCTGATGGAATCGGTCAGTCGGAACCGGTTCTCGATTCCCATCCCTACGTGAAATCCTGCTTGTAAAAATGTTACAGACAATATATTCAAACTGTGTTTATGTTATGGTTAGTGGTCTGTTGTGTCCCCTCCCCCCACCACTGAATGCCCAATAACACAGCTTATAGCAGTTCCACACACTGAACGCCAGCAGAGCTGGAAGAGAGAAGCAGTCGTAGGACTACAGTCACCAAACTTCTGTCTCTACACGTGTCTCACTTAATAACTGACTGAACATGTCGGAAAATATGAAAAAACAAAGAATCCCCTCTGAATATATGCAACTGTGTGAACTTGAGACACAGGCTGAGGCTGTGTGTGTGTGTGTGTGTGTGTGTGTGTGTGTGTGTGTGTGGTGGGGGCAGGGCAGTGTTCAGAAGGATTCTCCACGCACGAGTGACACGATGTCTGCTGTGAGGAAGCAGGGAATGATGATGGACAAGAGCTCACATGCAACACAAACACACACACACACAGTCATATGTACTGTATGCATCACACTAACCTTGAGTTTATTTGACCTCTAACCCTAAGGAGCTCATAAATAAGGTTCTGCCTCATTAGGACCAGGCCTTCGTCTCCATAATGACCCCTGATCATGACACGTCAGCTTTTATACCAGCAAAGCTCCTAAAGAGGTAACAAAAACACCCCCCCACCTTCTCACTGGAACACTTTCATGCTATTACTTCTACAAACACACATTTGGCCCTGACACCACATGCACCACATGGACGCTGTCTCCAGCAAGCAACACAACGCACACCACACTAAACAACAACACTAACACTAACCCTCTCACACAGAAGCAAACATCAACACACACTTAGGCCACGCCCAGTACATATGACAGATAACGCTACAGCGGAACACAGAGAAGACTAATGCAAACATTAGCTGTAATAACAGAAACAGAGAGACAATGAACTGAATGTCTCTTTGTTTAAGTTTATATTTAGCGACTTTACAGACCTCCACTAACTTAAAAAAGCGACTATCATGCTCTGTTGTCCATGTTATTTTATTGTGAAAGTCCCACTCTTATTTTGAAGTTTTCTTCTCCCTTGTCTGCGTGTGCTTTATTTCCCCTCCTTGATTATCCCAACCTGTCGTTGCAGCTGTTCGTCCTGTCCCCCCGCCCCTCTGTGTATTTAACCACACCCCCTCCTCTGTC
The DNA here is from genome assembly GCF_958295425.1 of Solea solea. Taxonomy (NCBI): domain Eukaryota; kingdom Metazoa; phylum Chordata; class Actinopteri; order Pleuronectiformes; family Soleidae; genus Solea; species Solea solea. Next base: position 27,070,118 of record NC_081144.1, on the reverse strand, counting down.
TTGTTGTGAGTTTGTCTGTCAGCTTTTGTTAACACGTCCTTTTTTTGTCCAGTGGATTTATTTGCACGTGAGTGTTTCTGGGCCTCTGCTAAACTCTGCTGTTCCACTCAGAGTTCATTTCCACGTTGATTCCGTGTCTGTGTGTTTCACGCTGAATTGAGGATCCTCGTTCCGGTCTGCCTGCTTTGTGTTTGTTAATAAAGACTTTTACTGACCACCGTCCTGCGTCTGGGTCCAGTTCTGTGTGTTACAGTGAACTTCTTGTCATGAACCCAAATACTTAAGAAGGAAATGCATAATTCTACCACATGAGTGAGATCCATGTGAGCGGAGAGTCACACACACACACACACAGACGAGTGATCATCTGTGTGTGTGTGTGTGGAACAGTCACTGAACCATTTTAACCTGTGAGACATGTTCTAGTGATATCTCGTGTCTTCTCACACTGACTTTAGTTACGTTTCATTGACAGTAGTTATTAAAGGTAAAACTGACAAACAATCAAGATAATGAACGGCAGCACAAGTCTGTCTGTCACAAGAGAGCGCTGGGAATATGACGCCATGGTTTTTCCTAAAGTATCATACGATGTGAGACGCTCCCACTCTGCTCCCACTCTGCTCCCGTTTCAGGTCCTAAAATGCCGTCTCCGTGTGGACGGAACGCCTCTCCGACAAAACCGTATACATGTTCCGTGTGGACGGCCCCACAGAGCTCAGCACAGGCACGGGTTAGGGTTAGGGTTTGAAATCCAGTGGTATAACAGCAGCACGAGAGGAGGCAGTGATTTCACACAGCGTGTGACCTGATGAGAGGAAAGGCTGTTGTTGAAGGTCTGAAGGGAACCATAACTGCTCCCATGTACGCGCAAGTGAAGAAAATAGACTGACAGTTTGTTTGTTTGGTGATATAGAGATAGATATGTGATCTGTTCCTTACATGTGAACCTGCTGCTGCATCAGTTAAACCTCAGCTGATCCCCAGAATTTGCACAGAAACAGAGATGTTTGATGACATTGACGCAGGTTGACCCACATGTGCTTCAGGACGTGTTCCTGTTGTTAACTTTCATTTTCTGTTTCACTTCATGAGAATAAATCAGTCCGATTTTACAACTCAATGGGACAAAAGTGCTTCACAGGATGGAAACAAGGAACATTCACCCACCAACCAACACATGAGATAAACAAATATGAAACAGAGAAAACAGAGAAAACAGAGATGAGAAAGTGAGCAAATGCTAACATGGATCACATCGTCAGCCATGACAGAAAACACCTGAGACAGGAGGAGAGAAACACACCCACCGCAGCAGGTAAACGTTGTCTGAAAGTGGTTTTCATTTGAAACTGCAGGTGATCCACATCATCACCGCTTCTAACAATGAACGGTCCGACTGATGCTCAGACAGACCTGGTGCTGCACCCACATGGTTCTGTCAGGTTGACAGTGATCACCACAGCTCCCTGCGCTGCGCTCTCTCTGTGTGTGTGTGTGTGTGTGTGTGTGTGTGTGTCCTGCCTCTCAGAGTAGACCCACAGAAAAGCACACACTCACACATCCCTGATGTGAATGGAGGATAAGCCGTGCTGCTCTCAATAGCTTCCTCCTCTGAAAATGAAAATCCCTGCACCTGCACAATGGTCCATCAGTGTACGTTTGGTTATTATTTATGTTGCTTCGGTGATCAGTGATATGACAATACAGCTGAATGTCTCAGAACACAAACATGGAAGGAATTTCATCCAATCTGACGGGACAAAGATGCACTTCTCATAGAAATGTCTATTATATCATTTAAATGTATATCAGTCCTTGGAAATGACAGCACACCTAACAATGAAAGTGAAAAACAACCAATCAGCCGAGCTATTCTCCTGTATCTTTGTGGGGGTGCAGCGGAGGTTTTGTGGCTAAGATTTAATATTTAATCACAATTTGACTCGTTTCAGTGTCAAAAGAAAGAAAAAGGGGAATCTTAGGGATCCTTGGTGCTAAATCAAGGTCTGTGTGCATCTTCATACAATTCTAGAGGCTCTGCATTAAACTTTAAGTGGGACAGCACACTGTCAGGGTCGTGTCAGGCTCGTGTCAGGGCCCAGGGCCCAGGCTAAATGAATGATGCTTATGTAAACAATGGATTCATTATAGATTTCCCAATGTGTCACTACATATTCATGCAAATCTCACTGAGTGTCCGACCTGCAGCCACGTTCACGTTCAGGAGCTGACAGAGGACAGACGGAAACACGTTTGGCACTGCGCTGACGCTCACACACACACACACTACTGCCCTTGAGCAGAGAGAGGCTCTGATTAGCCTTCACTTCATTCTGCCTGCAGAGAACAACAAGCCAAACACAGGAAGGACGAGGAGGCGGGACAACAACGGCAGAAAGAAACAAAAACAATCCACAAATGAAGAGTTGGGGGCATTGCAGAGGTGCCAGGATTAGCACCATCACCTGGACCAGTCACCTACAACAGCTGGTGACTCCCAACTGCCCATAGGTGTGAAAGTGAGTGTGAATGTTGTTGTTATGTGTCAGCACTCGTGCAACCAGCCCTTTGTCAACTGGGCATGAACTTCTGAAAGGGAACTGTTAGAACCTCCTCCTGTGACCACCTCCTCATGACCGAGAGGATGGAAACACTCTTTCTTGGTTGCATTAGGTTTAAGTGGGTGCAGTCATTCTTCTTCATGTGTGAAGTCAAATTCAAAATGCACACGGATTGTTCCGTCAGTGCCGGCTCAAGCTTTAATGGGACCTGAAGAAATATTTGATTTGGGGGCCCCACCACCTCGGACTAACCTGTGATTGCTTATTACTGATTCAAATGTTACACTAAGATTCTTTATCTATAGACGTGGCCTCGTATTAATTAGCAGCACTGTGGTGTGGTGACACCCAACTTGCATTTACAAAAATAAATAAACCAACAGCAGACATTTTATTTGAAGTACATACGTGTTTTAATGGTTTTTGATTTTTAAACCTGGGAACAGATATTTTTAATTTATTTTTCAACAACAAAATACAACCCAATGACTTATGATCAACATTATTTGGTATCTACATATATCTAGATTTCTTTAATATGATGTGTTTTTCCCCCACACGCTATTGGGAGCCATCTGGTGATCAGGGGGCCCCAAGCAGCTGCTTAGTTCACTTATGCTTTGAACAGTCCCTGTTATAAGTGGAGGGTTGCCAGTTATAATCCAGATATGTCAAGGGCTGGGGAAACCTCTGAGCATTGTTCAGTTTGATTCTTGTGTCGGACGTCACGCTCATCACTCTGAGTCTGTACACGTCACACTCAGGTACCAGGTACTAGCACAGGTACCAGGTACTAGCACAGGTACCAGGTACTAGCACAGGTACCAGGTACTAGCACTAATAAGTAAAAGGTGAACACACCGGTAGAGTCCAGTCCAGACAAGTCCTGCTAATGCTAATGCTAATGCTAAGAGGTACAGAGAACCTTCAAAAAATCAATAACAAGTTCCACAACATCGTTTCCTTCAAGGTTTGAGGAATCACTAACAATATTATTTCCTTCAAAGAACATTTTTGATTAGCACCACGAGTGTGTGCTATTGAGTGCATGACCACAGGGATGACTATATATACTGTGTATATAATTATATATAATCTAAAATATATCATTATTTGATTAATTACTAACGGGTAAACAATACATAATAAAGCTTTCAATAAATCTGGCTAAAGCAAGACATTTTTTTTTATCTCATTCTTAAATCAATCAAAGATCCTAAATAAATCAGGACTCTTCCCCTGGACTTTTTCACAAATCACATAAAACACTTTTACCTTTTGAAAAATGTGCACCTTCTTTCTCTGGTAAACAAATTGTTTGTTTACTTTTCATAAAGAAGTCACAACATGTTATTTTTTTGCACATAAACCAATTAGTGAATTTGATCTCTGCATTTAGAACACAAGCAGTTGGCAGCACTTATTAGGTGCCTTGCTCAGGAGCACCTCAGCCTGAGAACCCTTGCGGGACTTGAATCAGCAACCCTCCAGGTACAAGCCCTCATTCATTCCCTCTTGGCCACGGTCTGCCCCAAGTTAAAAACCACAACTGACAGCTTTGTGCAACTTTCACTCAAGTCAGTCAAAATCAATGATTATCAATGAATGATCAGGTATTTGTCGCGGTAATTATCGATATCTAGATTCCATGTGTTGTTAATGGTCTTTATCTCTCTGTGTGTGTGTGTGTGTGTGTGTGTGTGTGCTTACCGTCCACAGCCATGCTCGGTCTCAGCGTGTATCTCTCCGTGGTGTCAGCGGGACTGTGTCATTCCTCAGACGGATGAAACGAACCACGCGTGAGGCTGAAGAGTGAGGACAGTGAGGATGAAGAGCACTTCCTGCCCTCTCTAACCTGCTATGTGTGCATGGAGGCAGCGAGGAATGGATCTGTCACACACACACACGCGCACACACACGCGCACACACACACACACAGACGAAGGGAAAGCTGGACCACTCTCTCTCTCTGTCTCTCTCTCTCTCTCTCTCTCTCTCGCTGTCTGTCTCTCTGTCTCTCTGTCTCTCTGTCTCTCTCTGTCTCTCTCTCTCGCTGTCGATTCACGGACATTTGTTGTCCACGATGACGTCAGTCTGATTTAAAGCAGCGGCTCCTCCTGAAACTCCGCCCTCTTTTCTGTACCTGACCACCGCGAGACAAAAGGCTGTAGATCCGACAACAGCTGTCACTGAATACAGGGACACGCGCGTGCCTACACACACACACACACACACAAGCTTGTTTTTATATCATAGTGAGGACACATCATAGACATAATGTATACCCTAACCCCCACCACCACCACCACCACCATAATCCTCACAATGTATAGTGCTTTTCTATTATAGAGTTTTACCACCAGCATTGACCAGCACTGGTTTGGTGCTGCAAAGACCAGCATAGACCAGCAAAGACCATAAAGACCATGCTGGTCTATGCTGGTTTGGTGCTGGGTTTATGCTGGTCATCATTAGGTATCATGATGCTGGTGGACCAGCATAGACCTGTGTCAAGATGCTGGTGGACCAACATAGACCAGCATAGACCAACATAGACCAGCAAAGACCAGCTTAGACCAGCAGAGACCAGAATAAACCAGCATAGACCAACAAAGACCAGCATCGACCAGCATAGACCAGCAAAGGCCCAAAAATCAGTGACAGAAAGAGCGGAAGGAAAAAGAAAGAAGGCAGAATGAGGGGAAGCAACTGTTGAGTGTGAACCAAGTTTGCTTGTTTTGTAACTGCATCCAATTAAAGTTAACGTTGTCGTCCACTCCAGACAGCTGCTGCTGATGTTTGTATGCTAACGTTAAATCTTTAGCTTAGCTTGCCAACCTGGCTGCTTGCTAAAGTAAAGTAAAGACGATTATGGGCCAGCTAACATTTGTTGTCAACATGAACCAGTTTCACAAACAAACAGTGGCGCTGGCCATATTACTAAGTTTCACATTGAAAACAAACAGAACTAGCTATAGCGAGTGACTGTGTGTCTGCAGGGACTCGCCTTAAAAAAGTCCTCCATAACAAAAACAGTCAAAGCATGGAGCTGTGACGCTCATCACAGCTCCACCGATCCACCGATTCCACCTTTTCTGACAAGTCCTTAAATGTGAGTACTTGTATACTATAAGTACTGAGTAGGTACTGAGAACCCATGAGAGCAAAGTTTTTATTTGCCTCACTTTGACGGAGAACAAAATAAAAAAAGATAAAATGAGATACTATTGCTGCTTTACATTTTACATGGACGCAATTCCTTTATTTTTGCTGTTCACGTAAAGCAGAATGATGCAGGATGTTTACCCTCATTTATTAACCGCTTCAGTCCTTGTGATGGTTGAATGGCTTGTTTTGCGGGGAGTTTGGGGGCTGTCTTCACTCCCCCTACCACCTGTTAGCGGAAAACCAGCCTTGCAAGATCAGGGCAGTGAGACCCGAGACTTTGCGAGACCTCCTGGTTCTGAGGACATGTTTTGTCTTGTAGTGATAGCTGTCAATCAAATACAAGACGTTCCTTGTGGGTGTGAGCTCACTGAAAGTGACCAATCATAAGAGGGGCCAGTGCCCTCCTTGGTCTCCACCCCCAAACTGTCTGTGGACCGGTGCGAGGAGATTTTAACTTCACAGCGCATGTAAAACAGGGGCAGTGAGCACAGCTGAGTTGTTTCTCACTCGCAGCAGTTTATATGCATGCATTAATATCTGCACATGTGCAGTAATATCAATTGCTCGTGAGCACGTTTATTGCTCTCACAGCTACGTCCTCATGGGTTACCTCAGTTCAAATGACAGATTAATCAGAATCATGATTAATACAAACATGACATAAGTATGTGCTTATGAAGTGATATGAACGTTAGGTTCCATAACAATAACTATAACTGACTGATACATAGAACGTGTGAATGTAAAGTACATACAGAAAAACAGTTCAACTTTATTTATGCTGTTAAACCCACAGGGTTTATAAGAGCACAATTATATTTATCTAAATAGATATGACATGTATAACATAGATTAAGTATTCATTTTATTGCACAAGTGACGTATAGTGTCAGTTGGCTCACAGAATTTGTTACTATACCTCACTTGTGAAATAATGTTACGATATTAGCAGTTTTAATGACAGAATTAGAGCAACGATGAGAAACAGCCTCAGAAACAGAAAAGTTGCCTCGGAATGTCACCTTTTTTTTTACCAAGAGTGGATATTTTTCCACAAGAGTCTGTTCAAAGTATAATATGGTGAGACATATGAAGAGTGCGCTGCAAATACAGACCCAAACATTTCTGTTTTGCACTTTCACATTAATAGCATTTTACTTGTGGAGTATTGTCTTTCAAACTGTCCAGTTATTTATACATAAATTCTGCACATGAACAACTACAACTAGAAAACATGTACAACTGAAATGCTATAATAGTGTTTTTATTTACAGTGTATATGTACAAATAAAAGCAAATAACACACAATGACCTGCTATTTGTCTCCACACTTCCCTCTGAAAAAAGAGGCAGAAATGGCTCTGCTGTCGTCCATGTTTCTGCAACACTGTCAATCAAAAACTGGTTCCGCCTTTCAGACAGTTCGTCCAATCCTCTTGCAGAAGCCCACCGGGTTTACCATAATTAACAAACAGAGGCTGTTGAAAGTCAACAGGTGGCGCTGGTTTATGAAATGATGTTGTTTTAGCAGCTCGCCTCAGGATGAGCTAGCGTGGTGCTAACTGCTAGCTCACGCTCGCTGTGCGGCTTCGTAGCCTCTGATTTCAGAGGTTAAAGAAACATGTTTAACCTCTGAAATAGCAGTAGCACACACACACTGTTGTTGTGATCATGTGATCTACATGCATCCAACACGCAGAGCCCATGTGATCACGGCGGGAGCAGCTGGATAGAAGAGCCGGAGCGGAATGGACTGTTGTATCGGATCGCTTATATCAGAGATTTTAGAGGCAGACCTATATAATCCGATACTCGTTTTTTGCCTGATATCGGACCGATATCAGATATCAATATCGGATCGGATCAGGACATTCAGATAGCCAGACAGAATTTTATTTTGAGACAGTCACAGGCCAGTGAGGTCAGAACTAATTTGTGCACCTTTGGTTTCTTCATGCAATGCCATTTAATATGTTAATGTGCCTCTCTGGAACAAATGTTGCCTAACCCTGGTCTAAGGACAGAACAATTACATTGATGTTCTGGTGTGTTTTTATCAAGAAGAAAAAACATGTCTAAATGTAAACATTCATAACCAGGAAAATGTTACCATCACAAGTTCATCAGCTGCTCAGTGATCCAGATATTTGATTTGGGATTTTAAGATGGATGCCTTTCCTGACACAACCCTCCCATTTATCGGGGTTTGGCACCAGCACTAGGAATAAACTGGTGAGGAATAGGAATACAATCAGTGGGTAGCAATGGGGAATACCTTGTTTAGAGGTATAGTCCTTGATCTGTCAGGATTCAAGCAGGCAACCCTCCAATTTCAAGCCAATTTCTGTTCCCACTAGGTAATGGGCTGCTCATATTGTCTTCAATAGATGACGCTGTTAAACTCTGCATTTAATAGCAAAAAAAGGTGTCATGAAAATGAATTGTGAAACGAGCATGTTGAGATGTGCTATAGAGCTCTCTTCAGTGTGAGAGAGAGAGAGAGAGAGAGAGAGAGAGAGAGAGAGCAATAGCACTTCTTCAATGGGCATAGAGAAGCCATTGATGCTGGAGTGTGGCATCAGCCCGGCATCATGGTGAATGGCTGTTCCTGAACTGGCAGGGAGCGAATAGAGCACCAAAACAGACGACAGACAGAAAAAGAAGAGCCCAGAGAAGACCAAACCAACCTTCAGTGCAACTAACTGTTTCCAAACTGAAAGGATTCAAAAAGGTTGGATTTCAATAGAACATAAGAGTTCTTTTCTGCCTGGACTTAATCTGATGTGAAAGGAAGGGCTCTTTCAGGTGGAAGTGAAAGCAATCTAATGAATTCCCACAGGAAGCTATTTACTCCACTGAGATGAGTGCGGATGATAGAGGAGAATGCACTTTATGGTGTTAAATTGTGGGCCTGGGCTGTTTTCCTAATCAGAGGCCCGGGGGACGCTGCAGCTCCAGTGTCCTCCTCTCTGGATTTATTCAAGATGAGGAACAAAAGATGACAGAACCTATTTGAACGATATATTTGCTTTTTCCACTCCCTCACCATCACCTCATGTCATGCACGTGTGTGTGTGTGTGTGTGTATTTACATGCAGGTATATGCAAGGAGGCAGGGGTGGAAAGCAATTCGTATTCCACACACCTTTATGCAAATGAGTGCACAACACACACACACGCACACACACACACACACACACGCATGTTTCACACAGCTATTGTTTTACAGTTTCAAATTGACTTTCATTCATTTTGACTGAGTTCAAGAGCTGCGATGTGTAGGGTACATCACAGTGTAATACACTCCTTAGTATACAACCTGCAGGAACTCACTGGAAGAACTGTGGAGGGAAGATTCCACCTCTCAGTGTACAGCATTGTTCGTTTTCTCCTTTGTTAACAGGTAAATACAGCTGTGAAATGTCTTTTTTTCATAAATGCAACAAACTATAGTTATTTTATACGTAGTATATCGACATTAACTTTATACTTGATGTTATCTTCATTTTATGGCTCCAGATTTATTTTATTTCCATGGAAAGGAGCAAAAATGGCTCTTGTGATACTAAAGGTTGCAGACCACTGGTCTATGAGGACCCTCATAGACCAGATAATGATTCCTTAGAACCTTGGCCTGAATGCCTACAGCACAAATCCAACCCAAACCTAGACCTATATATAACTCGACACCCTAAAGCCAAGCTTTCACCCTCAAACTGTCCTTTGGAGCTTTGGAGAATATGCTAAAATCAGACCAGAGTCGACTCTAAATAAGTTAGCAGTGAGGCACATTGAGGTCTTTGATTATGTCTTTTTTTCTCTTCTTCTTCTTTTAGCTGCTCCTTGTTAGCGGTTGCAGCAAGGATTGTTTTCCCATTGTTGATTTCCCATTGTATTGTTGATTTAGCAGAGATTATTATGGTGGGTGCCTTTCTACAATTATCCAGGCTTGGGACTGGCCCCAGGATTACTGTTAGTAGTAACCCAAGTGGGAATTAGGTCATTTAGGTTGTGTCTACAAGTATACAGGTGGAGCAGGCCATCAAACCCTTGACCTCCCACTTGAAATACCTACTTACCTCTACCACTAATCCACTGTTGGCCACTTTGGACAAAAAACTAATAATAAGATAAAGTCTAATGTTTAAAGTTCAGCCTCATAAATGTCAGGCAACAAACATTAACTTCAGAAATATTTACAGTAGCAGGGAATAGGCTTGGGCCAATATTAGATATTATCATATATCACGATATTTGTCGTTATTGACAATATCTTTTACAATATCATATATCCACGAGCTTAGTTAGTAATAAGGAGTGGCAGAATTTTGGCTTTAAAGCTGGAGAATCTGGAGAGACAAAGTTTTATGTAAGACCATTTGTCGCCTTTCACCTCAGAGTCCATCACCCAGCACAGTTCGCTCAATTTTACTCCACATCAACTCGTGAGGAAATCACCAGAACATCCAGAACCACCACAGTCATCAAAGTCATCACAAGCCAACAATTATGGAAGCATTCACCAAATCCACATTATATGTATACTGTATATTTTATATTTCTAGAACAGCAGTGCTGATTGTATAAAGTCAAACATTTATGTCGTTATTTATACAAGATACAAAATGATTGACAGGACAGCGTTGACATTACACACACTATTATTATTGTATTTCTGTTGCTATTATTAATCCATATTTCTGCTGAACGTTTCCAAATGTACTATCCTTCCTCTGCACATGACAAAACCATCCTTGACTCTCAACCTCAAGCTCATTTATTTGTATAGCAGCAAATCACAAGGCACTGTACACAGTCGGCCAACAATCTCAAATATGCTCATGTCTAATCATGTCCACCCTGGAGCATCTCCTGTCTTTTAGACAATGCAACTGTCTCCATGTGATACATCCCAGCACGTGTCACTACTGTCTTGTAGATCTTCCCTTTCACTTTTGCTGCTGTCCAGTTCAGTGTGATAGATACATACTGTACATTATACTTATTGCTGGTCTGTTTTCATTGGGAACAGCTATAGGCACAGGAGAGCTTGCTGGCATTGGCTGTCACCGTCGTTTTGGTTTCGGTCCGACATGTGAGCTCAACTGCAAAAGCCGGTGGCGTTCAAGTAAACCCACCATAGACCTTCAAACAAAGACACACACGAGGTTGAATAAGAACACGTGTAACGATACGTGGCACATACACTTTTCTCTTCAGACAGAGGTCAGTTTAAATCAACACACATGTAGATTCTAAATTAGCATCTTTACCTCATGATGACATATATCTGTGCTGATGTGTGAGCAAACACTGAGTGACTCGTGTGCATCTGTCATTGGTAGATGAGAGACAGGAACATTTGGATTATCAGGCTTCACCAGCTGAGTCTAAATCAAGGAGCTGCTAATGTCATTTTAACACATCCCTGCGTTGTTTGTTGCTCTGTAGTTGTTCACTGAGGCTCGAGCTTCGGAGACAAACAGAATGAGAAGAACAACACGAACACAGATGCACAGGAAGGAAGCGGTGGTACAGATTTTTGCCTTCATCAGCACCTTAGACAAATCACCTACTGTGATACTGAGAGAAGACACTGACCCAAACTAAAAATAAAAGCTCTAAAGCAGCATCCAATGGAAATAGCAGCCCATGCAATTAAAAAAACAAACGACTGTCGCAGACTTAATCTCAAATATCATCTGTGAAAGCCAGTGTCACTCACTCAGGGGCTTCACCCATATTTTACTATACTGTATAAGATTGCACAGGCTACTGTGAACCCTTATTTCCTTTTTAAATGTTGTCTTTGGCACAGGCCTTCACCTGGACTGATAGATGAATAGATGAATAATCAAAGAATAATCTGCATGTTTTGGAATGTGGTCGGAAGAAAACCCACATGCTGTTCGTGTCCTGAGGAAGAATCAGTTTCTGTCTTAAAGTGTTGCAGGGTTTGAAATGTTTGTTGAACATCCTCCTGAGTTTCTCTGAGACTTCAGCAATATACAGAATAACAATGGCTGTCTTCTTTGTCTTCTGTGATGGACACCTCAGTTGTCTAACCACAGGTTTTAAGTGCTCCCCTGATGTGTTTCTGTTCCTTTGTTGTAGGTAAGTTAGATGCTCGGTGGTGCAAGGTTCTGATGACGTGGGTGGGGTTTGATGAGGTTTCTGTTATCAAAGAAGGCCAGAGGGTGGTCTTTGACACCCTCATGGGGGCAATTTTACACGTCACTCAATCGATGCTGCTGATGATGGGTCCAAGAGGGGCTCCTTCCTTGTGCACTATGGGAAGTCCATAAATGTGGGGAATAGATCCTCAGGATACAGCCTGCTGTAGAGCTGGCGGTTTATGGCGTAGAGTCCATCCAACTGTTGTAGGTCTTTCACAGCTTTGGGAAACAGTGGGGTGTCACTGAGAAGACTAGTCACCTTGTGTCTACCACCCCTGTACAACTGAGATGGTGATTTCCTGGTCATGAAAACAGCGCCTCCTGGTGGTGGTAGAAAATACAACAAATTTCAGTTTCTTTCCGATTTCGGGAATAACTTTTAGAGAGATTATCGGTCCGATCTGAACTGATGATAGTCCGGCCCTGAAGACGTCTTTATAAAAAATAATCATTTTGACAAACAGCGCCCCCTGGTAGCGGCAAATGACGTTACATTTCACAGTTTTTCATGCTGCTCTAACAGGGATTGTTGTATCCACCTAAAACTTTATATGTGAGACCACAGACCCGCCCCGAACATGTCTGCAAAAGACGTCCTTCCAACAGGAAGTGAAACACACGAAACAGGAAGCAAAATGAAACTTTGCCATACATTGACTGATCAGCACAAAACTTGATATGTGAGACAAGGGAGCTTCCCTGAACCCCTTTACGGACACATCTTTGACCCAACAGGAAGTCGCCCAATTTAAGCAGAGAGTGCACTGTAACTATCGTAACTACCGCTCTGATGCGGTTGTTGCACACGTCACGTTGATTCCACAGCCTGACGCTGAAAATAACTAGTACTGCACAGTGAATGAACGGGAGACGAGCTTGAGGCGTGCGTGTCGGGGTGGGCACGCAGCAGCTCGCACGCCTCGAGCCAGCAATTATTAGACAAATGTCAGTCAGTCATCATCTACCGCTTTATCCTCCACCAGAGGGTCGCGGGGGGTGCTGTGCCAATCTCAGCTACATCGGGCGATAGGCGGGATACACCCTGGACAGTTGGCCAGTCCATCGCAGGGCCACACACAGATAGAGACAAACAACCATTCACTCTCACACTCACTCCTATGGTCAATTTGGAGTGTCCAATTTACCTAATCCCCACATTGCATGTTTTTGGACTGTGGGAGGAAGCCGGAGAACCCGGAGAGAACCCACGCACACACGGGGAGAACATGCAAACTCCATGCAGAAAGGCCCTTGTCTTCTCGCTGCAAGGCGAGAGTGCTAACCACTACACCACCGTGTAATGTAGTGGTTAGCACAATTAACCACAACAATTAGACAAATGTCAATTAGACATTTGTCTAATTGTGGCCCTATTAGACAAATGTCAGTCAGTCATCATCTACCGCTTTATCCTCCACCGGAGGGTCGCGGGGGGTGCTGTGCCAATCTCAGCTACATCGGGCGATAGGCGGGGTACACCCTGGACAGTTCGTCAGTCCATCGCAGGGCCACACACAGATAGAGACAAACAACCATTCACTCTCACACTCACTCCTATGGTCAATTTAGAGTGTCCAATTTACCTATCCCCACATTGCATGTTTTTGGACTGTGGGAGGAAGCCGGAGAACCCGGAGAGAATCCACGCACACACGGGGAGAACATGCAAACTCCATGCAGAAAGGCCCTTGTTCCAACCGTTCCAAAATGTATAATGTCAATTTGGTATCCAATACCTACAATTACCTAAGTACTATAATTTCCTAAACCCAGTACTATACGGTAATATACGGTTAATGCAGCATAACCAGATCCTCTGCCCCTGCTTACACAACTGTATCTTTAAAGAAAATGTATTGATTGAACTACATTAAACTGGAATTTAACTATTTGAGGCATATGCTGTGCAGTGCAGTCACATCAACAGCATTTCTGTATAGTTTCTTATCTTTGTCACTGTGGTGTTTATCTCTTCACAGGGGAAAATAATAATTCTCTCATCGCACAAGGAACTCAAAAATGTGAACAAATGCCAAAACAGATATACATCTGGCTAAGTTAAGACTTTACAAAGGCAAAGTTTCTGTCACAGAATGGCAGATAAAGAGGACAATGATATCTGTGTCATCTTTACACATTTAAAGAGCTTTTTCCTGTTGGGTCCTCAGGGATGATTCTGATGAGAAAGAATCCAAATGTACTCTGAGAATCAGCAGGATGCTTCATCTATTTTTCTTTACCATTCATAAGTGTTAGAAACTGTATAGCCGTCTCCTCTGAATCTCATTCTCTGTCATAATAAGCCAGCTAAATACCAGTCTCATTCAAACAGGATCAGGATATAACAGCTTCAGTCAATAATGTCATTTTTACCCTCAGCTGTCAGGGAAAATCAATCAGCTGACGCTGGATCATGTCCACTGTCAGACGTTTAATGTGGAAAAAGATGAAAACCTCTTTGTGAGCGTCAGTCACTTGGACCTCCTTTGTCAGTCTGGAGGCTGAAGAAAACTAATGTGCCTCCCGAAAAGGATGTTTCTTCCCACACAAGTACAGTTGCATTCACAAACATGTTTTGTCATGTCATTTTCCTCAGATGCCACATGGGGTATTAGTGGCTAGGACCCAGGTTTGCAACCCGGTCTGAATGAGGGCCTTTCTGCATGGAGTGTGCATATTCTTCCCATGTCCATGGGCTAGCACTGTTGCCTCACATCAATGAGGGCATGGGTGTTCTCTGAGGAAGATATGGCCATTCATATGTAGGCACTCAACTGACGATGGTTCATGCAGAATTTTAGCCTCAAATATTTACACCTTCTTGGAGCCAGGAGACAGTATCATCACATTTACATAGTCCAACCCCATCCCGGTCTAGCTGTCAGTGACATTACTGACAATACTGAGCGAGCTAATAACAATGTAGCCACAGAATGTTCTGAAACACACAGTGGATTATTAAAAGACAGCATCTAGCATGAAAAAAACATTTTAATCCCTGTATGTGACTGAATGAAAACTCACCCCATAAGAAGATGGGAGGTTAATGAGAAGTTCAGGGTCTTTCTTTTCATCGCTGGCATTATGTCATCATCTCAGAGGTAAATACTGTGTCTGTTCTCCTCAAGGTGTCCAATTATTATCATGTCCTGCCACTCTCTCTCTCTCCAAAGAATCTGTCTGTTTGTTGTTCATAAGCTCTGGAGAAAGTTTGCAGCTACACGTTGTGGCTTCTTCTTCCGTAGAATTTCCATAGATAGCATAACAGAAGTGAGATCAGTGTCAGCATGACCAAAAGCCTCTGTCTTTGTGAAGAAGTACAGCCAAAGATTTGCACTGTAACACCATGATTTAGTTCTTCTGCAGTGTGTTTTTCCTTGTCCATCTTCATTCAACGGTGAAAACACATGCATCTTCTCTAAGCAGCAGTCACAGTAATAAGCAGCAGTCACAGTAATAAGCACCGGTAACAGTAATAAGCAGCAGTAACAGAAATATAGCAGCAGAAGCAGTAATATAGCAGCAGTAGCAGTAATAAGCAGCAGTAACAGTAATAAGCAGCAGAAGCAGTAATAAGCAGCAGTAACAGTAATAAGCAGCAGTAACAGTAATATAACAGCAGTAGCAGTAATTTAGCAGCAGTAACAGTAAAAAGCAGCTGCAGTAACAGTAATAAGCAGCAGTCACAGTAATAAGCAGCAGTAGCAGTAATAAGCACCGGTAACAGTAATAAGCAGCAGAAGCAGTAATAAGCAGCAGTAACAGTAATAAGCACCGGTAACAGTAATAAGCAGCAGTAACAGTAATAAGCAGCAGTAACAGTAATATAACAGCAGTAGCAGTAATTTAGCAGCAGTAACAGTAAAAAGCAGCTGCAGTAACAGTAATAAGCAGCAGTCACAGTAATAAGCAGCAGTAACAGTAATAAGCAGCAGCAGTAATAAGCAGCAGTAGCAGTAATAAGCATCAGTCACAGTTATAAGCAGTAGTCACAGTAATAAGCAGCAATTACAGTTATAAGCAGTAGTCACAGTAATAAGCAGCAGTCACAGTAATAAGCAGCAGTAGCAGTAATAAGCAGCAGTAACAGTAATAAGCACCGGTAACAGTAATAAGCAGCAGTAGCAGTAATAAACAGCAGTAACAGTAATATAGCAGCAGAAGCAGTAATAGGCAGCAGTAGCAGTAATAAGCAGCAGTAACAGTAATATAGCAGCAGAAGCAGCATATAGCAGCAGTAGCAGTAATATAGCAGCAGTAACAGTAATAAGCAGCAGCAGTAACAGTAATAAGCAGCGTAGCAGTAATAAGCAGTAGCAGTAATAAGAATCAGTAATAAGCAGCAGTAGCAGTGATAAGTAGCAGTAATAAGCAGCAGTAACAGTAATACGCAGCAGTAATAAGCAGCAGTAACAGTAATAAGCAGCAGTAACAGTAATAAGCAGCAGTAACAGTTATAAGCAGTAGTCACAGTAATAAGCAGCAGTAACAGTAATAGCAGCAGCAGCAGTAATAAGCAGCAGTAGCAGTAATAAGCAGCAGTCACAGTTATAATCAGTAGTCACAGTAATAAGCAGCAGTCACAGTAATAAGCAGCAGTAGCAGTATTAAGCAGCAGTAACAGTCATAGCAGCAGCAGCAGTAATAAGCAGCAGTAGCAGTAATAAGCAGCAGTCACAGTTATAAGCAGTAGTCACAGTAATAAGCAGCAGTCACAGTAATAAGCAGCAGTAACAGTAATAAGCACCGGTAACAGTAATAAGCAGCAGTAGCAGTAATAAGCAGCAGTAACAGTAATATAGCAGCAGTAGCAGTAATAAGCAGCAGTAACAGTAATAAGTAGCAGTCACAGTTATAAGCAGTAGTCACAGTAATAAGCAGCAGTCACAGTAATAAGCAGCAGTAACAGTAATAAGCAGCAGCAGTAATAAGCAGCAGTAGCAGTAATAAGCAGCAGTCACAGTTATAAGCAGTAGTCACAGTAATAAGCAGCAGTCACAGTTATAAGCAGTAGTCACAGTAATAAGCAGCAGTCACAGTAATAAGCAGCAGTCCCAGTAATAAGCAGCAGTAACAGTAATAAGCACCGGTAGTAATAAGCAGCAGTAGCAGTAATAAGCAGCAGTGACAGTTATAAGCAGTAGTCACAGTAATAAGCAGCAGTCACAGTTATAAGCAGTAGTCACAGTAATAAGCAGCAGTCACAGTAATAAGCAGCAGTCGCAGTAATAAGCAGCATTAACAGTAATAAGCACCGGTAACAGTAATAAGCAGCAGTAGCAGTAATAAGCAGCAGTAACAGTAATATAGCAGCAGAAGCAGTAATAAGCAGCAGTAGCAGTAATAAGCAGCAGTAACAGTAATATAGCAGCAGAAGCAGCATATAGCAGCAGTAGCAGTAATATAGCAGCAGTAACAGTAATAAGCAGCAGCAGTAGCAGTAATAAGCAGTAGCAGTAATAAGAATCAGTAATAAGCAGCAGTAGCAGTAATAAGTAGCAGTAATAAGCAGCAGTAACAGTAATAAGCAGCAGTCACAGTTATAAGCAGCAGTAACAGTAATAGCAGCAGTAGCAGTAATAAGCAGCAGTCACAGTTATAAGCAGTAGTCACAGTAATAAGCAGCAGTCACAGTAATAATTTACATTTGGTATGAGGTTTTATGTCAATATTTATTGTAGATTTATGAATTATTTGTGGTGTTACCTGTGGTCAAAATCGTATATTCTTCTAATTGGATCATTCTAATTGGATTCAGCCTGCAGCTGCTGGGCTGGATCCTCAGGAGTTTGTAAAAATAGGCTGTACCATTTTAATTGTATGTGTATTCCTTCGTATGCAGCCAAATGACTGTCGACTGCTGTTGTCCGGCCACGAAGGATAGAATGACATAATGTACTAATATAGATATAATAATATATGGTGTGTGTTTATATAGCACTTTTCTAGTCTTGATGACCAGCTGCTTTACACTACAGTTTTGCCATTCACCCATTTTCACCCATTCACTCACACTTTCATACAGCACATCTATGAGCAGCATGCCCAACAATATATCAGCATGTAGAGGGGAGCCGGGAATTTGACCCACAACCTTCGAGTTGACTTGAGAAAATTAGCACGGTGGCTCCACATGACCATTTGGGACAGGTAGGTACAGATTTCTGTTGTCCATTTAGTTTATTTTCTTTGGAGTACTTGTTTTCCAGGGTGTGGCCTATAACTATAGAAATCCATGTGGAAGACGTGACTAGACAATGTCAACATGGACACAAGCAGACATCAGACCTGATCATTTGCAATATGTGAACAGTCGGTCAGGAAGATCAGATTCTGAATTCGAATATGCTTAGAAATCCGATTTGGGCTGCAGTCTTTACCCAAGGCCTTCAGCACTTTACTGTTGTCCTTTCACAAGGACACTGCATTGTTTCAAAAGGATACAGTAATTAATAAATCATTAATCCTCCCAGGTCTTTATTACACACTCACACACAAAGTCAGGCTTTGTGCGTGAGGACTGCTCTTGATTAAGAGATGCTGAGTGTGTGTGTGTGTGTATTGGTGAGAAATGATGTCCGTGTCCTACTTTTCTGTCTTCCTCACCCACGTTGTCCTGTTGAAATATAATGAGCTAAATTTACCACACAAAGCAGCTTAGGCAGAGTGAAGGATGTGCTGTGTGTGTGTGTGTGTGTGTGTGTGTGTGTGTTGCATGCAATCATGTCAGTGAACCTGTCCTCTGTGATTTTGTCTTGTAAATTGATGCATTCATTCATTCAAAAATAGGGCATTGTGTTATTTGCTGGGATATTACATTTTTTATGCCTCTACGTCTGTTACAGCCGGAGTTGTTCACGTTAATTAATCATATCACTATTTATTATTAACAAAGAGCCATTACTACAGTGGTTAGGAGAACATGCTATTATTCAAGGTTGGCACACCTGGTTCCCATGACTCATCACTCCAGCACGCTGCCAGTCTTCGGTCACACAAGTGTTTTAGTGCCCTTTTGGGTTTTTCCAGGCTGCCCAGCCATGGCTTTGGGCTTTTGGTGTTTCTTGTCTTCTGTCAGCCATTAGGCCCACTGTGACGATGTCACAATCACTGGATTAATCCAGGTGCTTTTGGTTTAGGCAGTTTTCTTTGTTGCTCTTTCTGTTTTTGGTTCTTTGTTTCCTGTTTTATTTTGACTTCTTGTCCTGTCCTCCCTGTTGATCGTGTGTCCTGTTCTAATGTGATTCACCTGTGTTTTGTTTGTGTCATGATGTTTTAGTCCTGTCTGTTCGGGGGTCTGTTGCATGAAAGTAAAATGAAGATATGCAGGATATCGGAAAAAGCCAGTCTTAACCTAACTTAACCTAAGTTTACCCCGGCTTAGTCCGTTGCACGAACATCACACCAGGATGAGCAGTCGAGGCTTGGTCAAGCCAGGTGTAATTTCTCCTGGTAAATGCACGTTCATGTCTCTCTTTGAATTAGACCATGAGGTCGATCACATTTTACATATGTAAAAGAAAAGAAAAGTCTGACTGAACTGCAGACGACTGAATGTATAAGTAACCCATTCAAAATACTTATTTCAGCAAAGTAAGCATTTTTATACTGTTCTATGCTGTAAACTGAGGTTGGATACATCGGCAGACGTATCCTACAAATAAAACTTAAAAAAGGAAAGAGAATTTGCTTTTTGCAAATGAGCTCCTCACTTACCACTGCTCCACTGACATCATCATATTTGCTATTTAAATAGTTACCTCACCTCGCAGTTTTAACTTCATCTCCTTCATGTTTGTCCCAGAGACTCAGTGACTAGATTGTGAATATAAGAACATGTAAAAATAATAATAACAACGATGTATTCCCTGTCAGATCTGTGGTGACGATCGTTTTGGATACGATCACCAGATAATGAATCAATAATGTCACGCAGGTCCTGAAACACTGTGTCCCGTCTTAAATACCATTGTGACACAAACACAGATGAATAAATGAGTATTTTATAGAATTCCTCTCGTCACTGACTTGATAGAAACTTTTACAACCTCAGCTTTTTCTAATCATTTCATCAACTGCAATAATATATCACAATGTTGGGATTAGGAGCGTGATTGGTTATGAATTTAGAATATTAATAATTAATTAATTATGGAATAATTAATTTCTTGGCAATATTAATCAGACCAGACTGTATATTTTATAAAACATTTATTAAAAAGACATCAAAGATTTGAACAAGAATATCTACTAAATGTAACTATATACTGTGTGTGTGTGTGTGTGTGTGTGTGTGTGTGTGTGTGTGTGTGTGAAAGAGAGCGAGAGAGGGAGTCTGTGTGTGTACAGGTCAAATGGTCAAGTCAGATAGAGGTAGACTACAAATCAAGATGGCGGTTGACAAAGAAACTACAACAAGATGGCGGAATCAAAGATGGCTTCTTGAGCACATGGCTGCTGTGTTTCTTTGTTAACCACTTTTGTAAAGTGAGGTTAAATCAGGTTAGATGAGAGGTTAGAAGCATGGACATCTACAGCTGAGAGCTAAGAAGCATGGACATCACTAACATCATATTAACCTTAATCTAGACATTGCAACAACACTTTGTGTGAGCAAGTAAACTCAGTACAACATTTCATCTATGCTTAGCCAAGTAGTGTAATGCTATGCTAGGCCCAGTTACGTTACCAAGTCCTTAAAAGATGCAAAAGGGTCCTTTTGAGGTTCTGTCTGTTGGTCCAGGAACAGTAGATGGTTGACTGTGTTTCTGGTGTCTGTGGCTCAGGTTCCTCCTTACAAAGTTAGCTAGTTGGAGCTAACCTGGCTCTGGATCGTTGGTTGATCCTGAGGCAGGCTCTGGTGTCGCTGCCTCTGATGGGAGGATAGCAGGCTGCTGTGAAAGGGTTCTTTTGCTGCTGGAACCTTGTTTAGCTCTGTGCTGAAGGGTCTTCAGTTGAAGAGCTGACGTATGTGTCCTTCCTGCACCCAGAAGGGCAGGGAAGAACAGAGGAGAAGATAAGGGATCGTGTGTTCTCCATCCAAGATGCATGTGACTCCATCTTGAATGAGCTGATTCCCAACAACAATAAAAACGTTTTCATCAAATACGAAAATCAGTCTTTATCCATCTATTCAAGACAAATCAGAATTAAAGTGACAGTGAACCACTGTAATAATATCCGCACAGTTGCGGCCGTTTTTTGTTGTTGAAATGTGGGATTTTTGGGATTTGACGCATTTAAGGAGAGTAAATGTTTAAGGTGTTTGAAGTTTAGTGAGGAAAACCCATTTTAAATGTTTTGTATCATTTAGTTTGTGTTTTGCATTTTAGTTCTGCAGTAGAGCAGACCACAAGCCCAACATGATCAAACACCACAGTAGGCCCAACCTGAAACTGAAGAAACCCGAAAACCTGAAACTGAAGAAACCCGACAACCTGAAACTGAAGAAACCCGAAAACCTGAAACTGAAGAAACCCGACAACCGAGGAAAACCCGAAAACCTGAAACTGAAGAAACCCCAAAAAAGTAGATGAGTACAACATTGACACAAAACAAAAACCCAACAACAACCACTGCACTTAAAAGCATTGCTTGGAACCCCAAACTGGTTACAGGACAACAATCCTAAAAAGAACAAGACACAATACCGAAGTTTTTTTCTGTGATCATAACTATAAATCAGAGAAATCATTGCTAATAACGTTAAATGAGTTATTATCTTTACAAAGTTTACAAAGTCAAATACGTAAAAGTACTTTTTTGAGGAGGTAAAAACAACTCGAATTGGACTTCTTTAGTTTTATTTCTTAAAAGACATTTTTTGGGGGGGATAAAGACCAGAGGTTTCCCTTAGTTTACGTTATTGACAAATGTACTAAGACAAATTAGAGATTAAATCAGCCTTAAAAATAAACACCTATATAAGAGTTGGAAAATGATAATATCATATATAGTATTGTCAAATTTGCTGAGTAAGTAAGTGAGTGAGTTTCTCAGTGGTGGCCTGGCCTTAATAAGAGCTGTTTGAATTCTCCGATTGCAAAGGAAAACAAAATATAAAATATATAAATAATTTAAAAAAACCAAAAAACTTTATACAGTATATATAAGTTTTTGTTATTATTATTATTGCCATTATTATTTATATAGATCTCTATAAACACAAAATTACAGTTCAAAAAGCAGTTCATCCTCATATTCCATCCCATGTCATAATACTATGCTTGTATATTGGAGACTTTTAGCCATAAATTAAAAATGGGGGACATGAGGTGTAATCCTCTCCTCTAACAGCAGAGGGCGCCCTCAGCCCAGTTAAGATCCACTGTTGACTGCTTTTAATTTATTTAGACAAAAACAATGAACCTGCTGGTTTAAATATGGTTAATCCGGTAGTTTACACAAAAGGTTTAAGGCTCAGCGGTAGATTATTTGTTAGTAAAACCAAAATGTTCAACTCTCTCACTGTTTAATCCGACCACAGACTGGTATATCAATATAAGTAAATGAATATATAATATATTGTATTATATATAATGTAAAATATATCATTTATATATAATATATATAATAATATATATATAATATATCAATATCAATGGTTTCAAAGCAACATACTGTGTATACAACACATCCTGTTGTTTCAAAACTTTTGCAGTTAACACACATAAAACATATTCTTCTTCTGTTAAAAGTGAGTGTTTGCTCATTGTGTGAGTCGTGTAGTGTTGTGTTTCTCTGCTCTCCATGATGTTGTCTATGTACAGAGACCTGAGATCATGTATGTTGTGATGTGGCGCTTTACAAATCAAATAGAATAGAATAGAATGAATCTATTCTGTAAATGTGTAACAGTGATAACAAAGAGGCCAACAGAAGGGCAGTTTTTCTGGATCCATTGTTTTTTCATGGAATTGTTGGTCACGTGTGTCAGTATTAAATCCCAGTGTTTTTGACATCATTTCAAGAACATTCTTCCAAAACAACAGAATCAAAAATATGATTACAGGGGTTTATCACTGTGAAATAGTCATAGCAGAGATAAACATAGGGATCAGTTATCCATACATGAACCAGACTGAATCATGTATACTGTATATTGCTAATATTAGTGATGCCGTTTTACTGCCATTCTTTTATTACAATGAAACATACGCAGCTTATTCTAGGTGCACTTTAATACATGATCATACAAATCATTGCACACAAATGAAATGATGACTGAAATAACTGCAGCAAAGTAAAATCAGCAAGGAGATAGCAGGGTGAAATCATGTATCTGTAACAGTCCATTTTCATCATAACATCCTCTCCCAGGAGTGAAATGATGTCTGCCCTCCAGGCAATGTAGATGAAGAAAAATGTAAAGGGTCGGGTCTGAAGTGAAACATGACTGAAGCTAATTGATGTATGGCCTCACTTCATCTCAGGGGATAGAACCCAGAAATGTCATCTTTGGCTGTAATTAACTTTATTCCGGCCTCCGACGTGATTGTTTTTCACTCATAATGTAAGACAAGTGCACTGCAAAAACAATGCTCGTAGAAATAAGCCACATTTTCCTAAATCGACTGGAATTTGATTGTTTTAAGAAAGGTAATCTGCCACTGGGGTATGCAAACCATGGTTTTAACTTGTTACTGATAATTACAGACTTAAGTTACCTGTGATATCTTCATTTTAATGCAGTTACTTTTTAGGCAACAAAAATATGAACAACTTTGCAGAAATGTGGCTTATTTCACTTTCTTGAAAATCAACTAACCTACGTATGTCTGTTATATGGAGCTACAGGGAAATCACTTAAATGCATGTAAATAGATGTAAATCCATCTCAACTAACTGATTATGTTTACAGAGGCAGAATATTATGCAGTTATTTGATTTAGGACGCGTAAGAAAGTTAATTTAAGTAGCATTAATACATTATATAACCTTGAGAGTCGTATGTCACATATGTCTTATGTGCCATGGCATAGGTCATGGGTCCGTCTTTGATGCAAAAACATGGGCAGAAGGCCACACATCATTGTAATGGCTAGCATTGTTGCCTCACAACAAGCAGGTCACAGTTCAAAACCCAGATTTCTGTGTGCAGTTTGCATGGTGATTAGATGAAATGGACACTCTAAATGAGAACTACACTGACAAAATGAAAATGGCTGAGCTACTCGTGCTTTTTAGCATTTATTCTCAGAGCTTATTTCAAACCCAAACAAACTGAAGGAGCTTGGTTTGCCTGAACATTTACAAAACGTTGGTGTCCACAACTGGCATTTTGCAATAAACATAACAAAAAACGTATTTCATTCACCTCTATGTGCATTGTGTGTTTCTGTATGCATTTCTTTTTACTATATCTCACACACTATTACATCTATTAATAGCTATTAATAAAAACAGTGATTTAAATGTTCACCTGACAGTCTTGTTGTTGTGAGCTGTGTGTGTTGTTTGTATGCCTCCAGGAACAAAAAGTGTATGGTAAAGTTAGGTAATGAACATATTTCATGAAATATCAGGGTTAAAATGAATTTCTTACCAGGAGTAAAACAACACACTTGAAGAAAACTTGTATTAGCCCATTAGAAAAAAAAACAAGTCCCATGAAGAACTTCTTCTATAAATCCCACTGGCACCTTTTGAATTTGAATAAGTATTAATAGGCCAGGTATTTATCAGGATGTGCTGCCCTCATGTGGATCAACTGTGCTATGTGATCTCTTCATGAAAATTGGAAAAAAATAATAATAACGTACTGTAGTACTGTTAAAATGGTTTCAGTTACAGTTACACCACGTGAGGTGGGAAATGACAATTTTAATGGGTTTACACATCAACTCATAAAAAAGTGATGTTGGAATAATAAATATAACAATAACATTCAAACCTGTGGGCCAAACGTACTGCTATGTTGAAATCTTTTAGGGGGAACTGCTAGTGAGCTATTATACTACACCATGGATGTATTGTAAGAACTGGATGTAGCTCCGCCCCCTCTGCCTTGAAGACATTGTTTTCCAGTGGCCACTTGTGGTACTGCAACTAAAAATAGAGGGAGAGAGGGAGGGAGACCGAGGGAGAGAGAGAGAGAGTGAGCAACAACTGCTCCTCGACCACCTTCAACAATTCTGTCAGTCAACAAGAAGAAAACTGAGATCATGGTGTTTCAGAGTGAGAGAAACAGACTCCAGTTCACGCTGAGCACACATACACTTACACATACACATACACATACACAAACACACACACATACACATACACAAACACATACACATACACATACACTTACACTTACACAAACACATACACAAACACATACACATACACATACACATACACATACACATACACAAACACACACACATACACATACACAAACACATACACATACACTTACACAAACACATACACAAACACATACACAAACACATACACGTACACAAAAACATACACACACACATACACATACACATACACAAACACATACACAAACACATACACTTACACAAACACATACACTTACACTTACACTTACACATACACTTACACATACACTTACACAAACACATACACAAACACATACACATACACATACACATACACAAACACAAACACAAACACAAACACATACACGTACACAAAAACATACACACACACATACACATACACATACACAAACACATACACAAACACATACACTTACACAAACACATACACTTACACTTACACTTACACATACACTTACACATACACTTACACAAACACATACACATACACATACACTTACACAAACACTTACACAAACACATACACATACACATACACATACACTTACACAAACACAAACACAAACACATACACTTACACAAACACATACACATACACTTACACAAACACATACACATACACATACACTTACACAAACACATAGACATACACTTACACAAACACATACACTTACACAAACACATACACATACACATACACTTACACATACAGATACACATACACATACACATACACATACACATACACAAACACATACACATACACAAACACAAACACGTACACATACACATACACATACACATACACTTACACAAACACATACACATACACAAACACATACACACACACATACACACATACACACACACAAACACATACACATACACTTACACAAACACATACACAAACACATACACGTACACAAACACATACACATACACATACACTTACACAAACACATACACTTACACATACACTTACACAAACACATACACAAACACATACACAAACACATACACCAACACATACACATACACAAACACATACACATTCACTTACACTTACACTTACACAAACACAAACACATACACATACACTTACACAAACACATACACATACACATACACTTACACAAACACATACACATACACTTACACAAACACTTACACAAACACATACACATACACATACACTTACACTTACACAAACACAAACACATACACTTACACAAACACATACACATACACATACACATACACATACACATACACTTACACAAACACATACACATACACTTACACAAACACATAGACATACACTTACACAAACACATACACATACACTTACACATACAGATACACATACACATACACATACACATACACAAACACGTACACATACACATACACTTACACAAACACATACACATACACATACACTTACACAAACACTTACACAAACACGTACACATACACATACACATACACTTACACAAACACATACACATACACATACACATACACTTACACAAACACATACACATACACTTACACAAACACATACACTTACACAAACACATACACATACACATACACTTACACATACAGATACACATACACATACACATACACAAACACATACACAAACACAAACACGTACACATACACATACACTTACACATACACTTACACAAACACATACACATACACATACACATACACATACACTTACACAAACACATACACATACACATACACAAACACGTACACATACACATACACATACACATACACTTACACAAACACATAGACATACACTTACACAAACACATACACTTACACAAACACATACACATACACTTACACATACAGATACACATACACAAACACATACACAAACACAAACACAAACACGTACACATACACATACACATACACTTACACATACACTTACACAAACACATACACATACACATACACATACACAAACACGTACACATACACATACACTTACACAAACACATACACATACACATACACATACACTTACACAAACACTTACACAAACACGTACACATACACATACACATACACATACACTTACACAAACACATACACATACACATACACTTACACAAACACATAGACATACACTTACACAAACACATACACTTACACAAACACATACACATACACATACACATACACTTACACATACAGATACACATACACAAACACATACACAAACACAAACACGTACACATACACATACACATACACTTACACAAACACATACACATACACATACACATACACTTACACAAACACATACACATACACATACACAAACACGTACACATACACATACACATACACATACACTTACACAAACACATAGACATACACTTACACAAACACATACACTTACACAAACACATACACATACACATACACTTACACATACAGATACACATACACAAACACATACACAAACACAAACACGTACACATACACATACACATACACTTACACAAACACATACACATACACATACACATACACTTACACAAACACATACACATACACATACACATACACAAACACGTACACATACACATACACATACACATACACTTACACAAACACATACACATACACTTACACAAACACTTACACAAACACTTACACAAACACATACACAAACACAAACACAAACACATACACATACACTTACACAAACACTTACACAAACACATACACATACACATACACTTACACTTACACAAACACAAACACAAACACATACACTTACACAAACACATACACATACACATACACTTACACAAACACATACACATACACTTACACAAACACATAGACATACACTTACACAAACACATACACATACACTTACACATACAGATACACATACACATACACAAACACGTACACATACACATACACTTACACAAACACATACACATACACATACACTTACACAAACACTTACACAAACACGTACACATACACATA
This sequence comes from Solea solea, assembly GCF_958295425.1. Taxonomy (NCBI): domain Eukaryota; kingdom Metazoa; phylum Chordata; class Actinopteri; order Pleuronectiformes; family Soleidae; genus Solea; species Solea solea. Next base: position 27,041,885 of record NC_081144.1, on the reverse strand, counting down.
CACATACACTTACACAAACACATACACATACACATACACTTACACAAACACATAGACATACACTTACACAAACACATACACTTACACAAACACATACACATACACATACACTTACACATACAGATACACATACACAAACACATACACAAACACAAACACGTACACATACACATACACATACACATACACATACACTTACACATACACTTACACAAACACATACACATACACATACACTTACACAAACACATACACAAACACGTACACATACACATACACATACACATACACTTACACAAACACATACACATACACTTACACAAACACTTACACAAACACTTACACAAACACATACACAAACACAAACACAAACACAAACACATACACATACACATACACTTACACAAACACTTACACAAACACATACACAAACACAAACACATACACATACACATACACATACACATACACATACACATAGACCTACACATACACTTACACAAACACATACACATACCTAGGATTAAAAATGACGTCTACAGGGAACCTCAATGCTGCAATAAACCAGCTGAGAGAAAAAGCAAGACATGCAATACGAAAATCTAAAATTAATATTCCAATCCCAATCTGGCTCAAAATTTTTAAAACAGTAATCCAACCAATTGCATTATATGGTAGTGAAATATGGGGTCCATTAACAAACCAGGACTTTTCTAATTGGGACAAACATCTAATTGAAACCTTCCATACTGATTTCTGCAAAAACATTCTTAGAGTCCAGAGAAGAACACCAACTAATGCATGCAGAGCTGAACTGGACCAGTTCCCGCTCCTTATTGACATTATTGACCCCACCTCTGATCACCACCAAGCCTGGCAAAGCCAAGTGAGCAACATAGAGAGGAGTGGCCTCAGCCAGCTGGTCCAGAGGCTGACCACCAACAACCCTCCCCTGCCTCAAAACATCCCCCAAACTATCTGGCCCAACCAAATGATCACCAAACAAAAGGAAAACTATATAACCTACTGGGAAAAGTCAAGAAAAACTCAAAGCAAACTAGAATGTTACTTTGCATTAAACCGTAAATACACATGAGCAGAATATCTGACCACAGTTAAACACCCCAGACTGAGGAAGACCCTGACCCCATACAGGAGAAGTGACCACAGGCCGACACAGACACACCTGGCAACCAAGAGACGGCAGACAGAGGTGCACTTCTTACTACACTGCCACACATACAAAGACTTGAGAGACTTGTTTGTCCAATAAACAATAAAACAATACATCCAATTTGAAAACATCCCAGACAAAGCAGCATTACACTTTGTCCTGGGAGAGACAAGTAAATGCACCGTGAAGCAGCACAATACGTGTCAAGCTGCCAGAGACTGAGGGACACGAGAGAGACTGAGGGACACGAGAGAGACAGACAGAGAGACTGAGGGACACAAGAGAGAGACAGACAGAGACAGAGCGACTGAGGGACACAAGAGAGAGACAGACAGAGAGACTGAGGGACACAAGAGAGAGACAGACAGAGACAGAGAGACTGAGGGACACAAGAGAGAGACAGACAGAGAGACTGAGGGACACAAGAGAGACAGACAGAGAGACTGAGGGACACGAGAGAGACAGACAGAGAGACTGAGGGACACAAGAGAGAGACAGACAGAGAGACTGAGGGACACGAGAGAGACAGACAGAGAGACTGAGGGACACGAGAGAGACAGACAGAGAGACTGAGGGACACAAGAGAGAGACAGCGGAGAGACTGAGGGACACAAGAGAGAGACAGACAGAGAGAGAGAGAGAGAGACAGAGAGACTGAGGGACACAAGAGAGAGACAGACAGAGAGACTGAGGGACACAAGAGAGAGACAGACAGAGAGAGAGAGAGACAGAGAGACTGGGGGACACAAGAGAGAGACAGACAGAGAGACTGAGGGACACAAGAGAGAGACAGACAGAGAGAGACAGACAGACAGAGAGACTGAGGGACACAAGAGAGAGACAGAAAGAGAGACTGAGGGACACAAGAGAGAGACAGACAGACAGAGAGACTGAGGGACACAAGAGCAGCTAACCTACTGAACAGCTACTCTCTACTCTACTACTACTACTACTCATAATATGTGTGTTTATACAGATATTGTACATATTGTTTAAATTGTGTAAATAAGAGTGTATGAACAATGTTGATAAATATATGCTTTGGCAATGTAAGATGCACGTTACCATGACGATAAAGACCCTTTTGATTTGATTGTGTGTGTGTGTGTGTGAGAGAGAGAGAGAAAGAGAGGGAGAGAGGGAGAGAGAGAGAGAGAGCGCGCTGTAAACAGGGGTTGAAAATTCTTTCCCCGCTTAAGTTACTATTACAACATACCGCCCGGTTTAACAAAGGGAGTCTATAAAGACGGCGCGCGAGGGCGCTGTTACAAACAACTGATCTTTCCAGAACGTAGCGGACGCGTTTTCTGCTGGTACCGGAAGTGCCACTGTTGTTTATCCGGTTTGAGACCCCTCGTCGTTGAAGCAACGATGGCTAGCGCTGGAGCTAAACAAGCGCCTAAAAATAACTCGAAAGCCTCCGCGGGAGGCACCGGGGCGGCGGGGGCTGCCGGTGCGCCCCCGGCAATGCCCCTCGCTTCTCCACTCATGGGGAAAAAGAAAAAGCCGTTCCTGGGGATGCCCGCTCCGCTCGGTTACGTCCCCGGTCTCGGCAGAGGGTAAGCTAATTTAGCTTGGTAGCATGCTAACAGCTCTCAAGCTAACAAGTTTGTCTGAAGAAGACTAGCACACGCTCCTGCGTTGTAGCACGGTCATACTGACGTCGGAGCTAAAGTATAAATTATCTTTACAATAAAAGTCGTATGCGATATACTTTTCAAGAATTATCAAGAATCCTTGCTTACAAAATCACTAACAATGGGAGAAAATGTATCAGTTATGAACATATTAAATAAAACACGTTATATCTTAAGTGCTCAAAAGAAATACATTTACACATTTTAGAAATATATGTTGAAAGAGATTAACTTACCCTGAAGTCGACGAGTCTGAACAGACCAGGATATAGTTAATCTATATTCCATACTTAAATAGGTTTCTGTGGGTTTGACTTTATTAAAACGAATACAACACTTTTGTGTTAATACTCGAAATAAACAGCATGTAACTTAGTGATCTATTACATACGCTTGGTATCATGTGTGTTTTGATTGTTACATAGTCATAGTGTCATAGGAAGCATGAAACATGGCTTACATCACATTATCTGATTTAGGATCAAATGAGTTTGATTCACATGGTGTTACACATAGACCTGCAGGCCAATGAAGTAATTAGGCAGTTATGTTTTAGCTTTAAGCCCAGTCCATGCACATGGACTTTACAGTACAGACATGCACATCTTCACTGTACTTAACAACCTATACAATACTCATAAATTCGTATTTTTCCAGAAAACTTGGTATTAAGGCTGGGAAATTTCTACTGGTTTCCTGAGTTGATTTGATGCATTTTCACAAGATCCAATTCCCTCAATTTGATATTGATTTCATTTGCATACATTCCAGTTTAATTTCCAGTTTAGCCTGGAGACGATGGAGAACAGTCGGACAAAAACTTTTGTTCTCTGAGAATGTCTGTCTTTGCACTTTTTAAATGATTCCAGACATCTCTGTTAAAACTTTGCAGTGACTTCAGTGGAAGATCTGTTGCTCAGCCGATTCAAATTACAGTGATCAAAACACTTTTGAAATAAAGTTGTCCTGTTGTATATTAAACTTACCTGTGCTTGATCATAAGATGAGATCATGGTAATAAATAATTAATGTTTTCACATTATCTACAGTATAGTAAAATATTTACTAATAAGATAATAAAAACATAGAATAGTATTTGCAGTATAGACAAGAATCCTATCTCTTTTTTAATCTGATTGACATTTTAAGTAATTGTTTCTCTTTAGTGCCACTGGCTTCACAACACGATCTGATATTGGTCCTGCTCGTGATGCCAATGATCCAGTGGATGATCGCCATGCGCCCCCAGGGAAGAGAACAGTTGGAGACCAAATGAAAAAGAACCAAGAGGAAGACGAGGAAGATCTGAACGACACCAACTATGATGAGGTGCCTACGACTGGGTTGTTGTCTCTGGGTGTTTTTTGTATCTGTAAAATGTTGAATTAAGTTTCACAAAAATGTTTTGCTTTTTGTTCTTGTAGTTCAATGGATATGCAGGAAGCTTGTTTTCCAGTGGTCCCTACGAGAAAGACGATGAAGAAGCAGATGCCATATATGCTGCATTGGACAAAAGGATGGACGAAAGACGCAAAGAAAGAAGGTTGTGATAAATACTTGTCTGTTTTATGCAGTGTCATTTAAAGGGCCGACTGATAACATTATTTAATACATTTTTAAGATTAAAAAATTATGCAGATTTACAGTCAGGCACATCTGCGTGTAGCGCAGTGTTATTGATGGCCAAAAGTTATGGAAAAATTTTCAACAATCCTGGGAGCAAACTAGGGCTTAAATTTAGGGATGGGCATTCCATGCCAAAACACTATTCGAAGGTTGTACCTTTATAATTGTCGAAAAATCAGTGCCTGAGCTTAGGGCTGTGTGATATGGCTGAAAAACCTATCACGATAGAACTACTTCATATCGATCGATATTGATAATTATTAACATTTTTCATGGCCTATTAAAAATGAATAATAATAATAAAAAAAATACCTTAACCCTTTTATTCTAAACTCATGAACTTTCCTCTTATTTTAATCTTTTCAGTTATCAGTCAGACCACACAGAGGAAAATAGTGATGTCAAGCACGTTGATGAGATTTTTAAAAACAAACTTCTCAACTATGCTTACTGGAAACATGTCCTTGGCTCTGTGAAAAGTCACTGCCTCAGTTATGTTTTTGTTATGTTTAGATTTCCTTTAGATTGTGCTCTGCTCTGCACCTCCGACATCTTTGCTGCCAAATTATAAATGTGTCCTGTCTTGATACATAAACCACACTTTTGTCATAGTCTGAGAATTTCACTCTTTGTGTGGGGTGGAGCAGACAGCGGTCCACGGTACTCCGACCTGCTCAGAGACAGCACTCAGAAGAGTGTATGATAAGTTTGTTCGTAAGCATGGTTTAGTTGATGCTGACAGTGGTTCCTCCATGTAACTTGTTTGCATTTGAGTGCCGAGATTCAAATAATAAAAAAAAAATAGTCAGATGTTGTACAAAAGTGTGCAAAACTTTGTTTGCACAGTTAGCTTCCTCATTAAACATGTCTATACGTCACTTATGGTTTGCATTGTCCTTTCATACAAGGCTGTGTAATGCAACAAATTTATTTTATTATTTTTTTTGTGATCACTAGATTGTGTTCATTTGGTTTGTAGGTTATCTGTATGTTAACAACAAAAAAACATGTCAGTGAAAGATCTTAGTTCTTTAGTATGTATTATGTAGTCATAAATGTACCCCCCTGCCCCCAAAATGTATTGTCGTGTAACTGTTGTAATGTGCAATAGTGTCACATTTTATCATGCAAACAGCGGGGGAAAACTTTCAATTATCGGCCCAAAAATCCTCCTTTGGCTAACCCTGAAAAGCCCATATCAGTCAACCTCTGTCATTATATTGGACATTGTGTGCAAATTGTTTTCAGTTTTAAAGCTGTCTTTTGTATTTTTAGGGAGTTGAGAGAAAAGGAAGAAATCGAGAAGTACCGTATGGAGCGGCCAAAAATACAGCAGCAGTTTTCAGATCTAAAGGTATGGAGTTATACATGCTATGTCAATGGTTGTACCTCTTTTCAATCCCATCTTAACCAGCCTTCTTCTATGTATGTCTCTCTACATATTAGCGGCTTAGATCTATTCATGCTAATGTGTTCAAGAGTAGAAGAACACACTGCTCCAAGCTTTATTTTTGGGCGTCAACCAAGGTATGGCCTGACCAGTTATTGTGAGCTGGCGTTCTGCATTTTGCAATTATCAGTATTGGTGCCAATCTGAATTATTCAAACCCCTCTGCAAATTAGGTTTATTCACAAAATGTGCAATCTAGCAGCTGTTTTTATTCACAAAATGTGCAATCTTGCAGCTGTTTGCAATAAACAAAACAAACAAGTACAATTTTAATAGCTCAACACAGCTAATATTGCAAGAGGTTTCTCCAATTTAAAAAAAAAATGCCACTTTTAATGATTACTGCAGTCTTACCTACTGCAAATGTGATACATAGCCAGACACCAGCTGCATTCCCGAGGAATCAGCCCATTCCTGCAGTTCAGTTATGTTTACAAATTTGTCTTCTCTGTTTTTTGGTGTAACGTAACAGTACAACTACAGTGCTGGCATATGTACTAGAGGGGGTTCAGTGTGGACGGAGATATTTCCTGAAATGATGCCGTCTTACGGGGATATTTTTGAAACCGTTTTTTGCCGTTTCCATGTACAGTGCATCCGGAAAGTATTCACAGCTCTTCAACTTTTCCTCATTTTGTTATGTTACAGCCTTATTCCAAAATGGATAAATTAATTTTTTTCCTCAAAATTCTACACACAACACCCCATAATGACAAAGTGAAAAACGTTTTTTTTTTATATTTTTGCAAATGTATTAAAAATGAGAAATCACGTGTACATAAGTATTCACAGCCTTTGCTCTATATTTTGTTGATGCATCTTTGGCAGCAATTACAGCCTCAAGTCTTTTTGAATATGATGCCACAAGCTTGGCACATCTATCTTTGGGCAGTTTCGCCCATTCCTCTTTGCAGCATCTGTCAAGCTCCATCAGGTTGGATGGGAAGTGTTGGTGCACAGCCATTTTCAGATCTCTCCAGAGATTTTCAATCGGATTCAAGTCTGGGCTCTGGCTGGGCCACTCAAGGACATTCACAGAGTTGTCCTGAAGCCACTTCTTTGATATCTTGGCTGTGTGCTTAGGGTCGTTGTCCTGCTGAAAGATGAACCGTCACCCCAGTCTGAGGTCAAGAGCACTGTGGAGCAGGTTTTCATCCAGGATGTGTCTGTACATTGCTGCATTCATCTTTCCCTCTATCCTGGTGAGTCTCCCAGTTCCTGCTGCCGAAAAACATCCCCACAGCATGATGCTGCCACCACCGTGCTTCACTGTAGGGATGGTATTGGTGTGGTGATGAGCGGTGCCGGGTTTCCTCCAAACGTGACGCCTGGAATTCACACTAAAGAGTTTAATCTTTGTCTCATCAGAACAGAGAATTTTGTTTCTCGTGGTCTGAGAGTCCTTCAGGTGCCTTTTGGCAAACTTCAGGCGGGCTGCCATGTGCCTTTTACTAAGGAGTGGCTTCCGTCTGGCCACTCTACCATACAGGCCTGATTGCTGGATTGCTGCAGAGATGGTTGTCCTTCTGGAAGGTTCTCCTCTCTCCACAGAGGAACTCTGGCGCGCTGACAGAGTGACCATTGGGTTCTTGGTCACCTCCCTGACTAAGGCCCTTCTCCCCCGATTGCTCAGTTTAGATGGCCGGCCAGCTCTAGGAAGAGTCCTGGTGGCAAGGAACTTCTTCCACTTAGGGATGATGGAGGCCACTGTGCTCATTGGGACCTTCAAAGCAGCAGAAATTTTTCTGTAACCTTCCCCATATTTGTGTCTCAAGACAATCCTGTCTCGGAGGTCTACAGACAATTCCTTTGACTTCACGCTTGGTTTGTGCTCTGACAGGCACTGTCAAGTGTGGGACCTTATATAGACAGGCGTGTGCCTTTCCCAACCATGTCCAACCAACTGAATTTACCACAGGTGGACTCCCAATGAAGCTGCAGAAACATCTTAAGGATGATCGGTGGAAACGGAATGCACCTGAGCTCCATCTTGAGCTTCATGGCAAAGGCTGTGAATACTTATGTACATGTGATTTCTTTTTTTTTTTTCTTTAATGAATTTGCAAAAATGTCAAAAAACGTTTTTCACGTTGTCATTATGTGTTGTGTGTAGAATTTTGAGGGAAAAAATTAACTTAATCCATTTTGGAATAAGGCTGTAACATAACAAAATGTGAAGCACTGTGAATACTTTCCGGATGCACTGTAGATGTGGCCTTATTGTGGAAACTGAAACTTCAGTGCCTGCTGTCACCGAGTCTTGCTGCATGTCTTTTGCAATCAGTCAGGGGTTTTTGACCACCTGCCTCCTCAGGACTCTGGTGGCAGGTGTTGATTAGCTTCACGCCATGTCCAGGTAGTGTAGCCACTGTTCCTTTAACTTAAAACTTGCAAACTATACTTCCACCTGTATCTCTTGGAACATTCAGTGCCTTTGCTGTTTTTTTGTATCCTTTTCTTTGTGCAAGGCAATGATCTCTTCTCCGTGTATTAGTTATTGGACCAATACTCGGTCCAATAACTATTGGACTATTAGTAATAATTGCAATTGATATCGACCATGGAAAAACCTATATCGGTCGACCCCAGTTTAACTGTTGACTGTTTGGTTTTCTGTCATGTCACAGAGGAAGTTGGCAGAGGTTTCAGAAGAAGAGTGGTTGAGCATCCCAGAGGTGGGAGATGCAAGAAACAAGCGGCAGAGGAATCCCCGCTACGAAAAACTCACCCCTGTCCCAGACAGCTTCTTTTCCAAACACCTGCAGACTGGAGAGAACCACACCTCTGTTGACCCTTTGCAAGGGGTCAGTATACACGCAAAAACAATCGCCTTCAATGTGGATGTCCACATCATGATGACATGGTGTAGTTTCAGCCTGCTCCAGCAGGAGTCGTGATGTCTCACTGCAAACAAGCTTGTCACTCACTCACAATTGTTTTTTTAGTAACAGGCATATACTTGCATGCAGCGCAAACGTTAAACTTCTTTGTTGGTTTAAAAACGTTAAACAAAGCATCATTTTATTTATGTTTAGTGGTAATAAATGCCATTAAATTATAGATTAGTAATTTTAAACTTTGATAAGTAAACGTATAATATTTTTGTGTGATTCACTGAACAGTAGACAATGACATTCATAATTACTTATTACTCATGCATACATTATTTGTAAGACATTTAGACCTCAGCTAAATTTAATGATTGTTACATGTATCATTTATAGTGGTGAGAAATGTGTCACCCAGTCAAGGCCAGTGTTCCTCATAAGCATTTTGTTTTTCAATAGTCCAAGATTAAATTCTCAGATTATAGGTCTCTTCTTTATTGTGATAATTTCTTCTCTTCCATAGCTGGCGGGGCTGAACACCAATTACCCCGGAAGCATGACCCCTGGCCTGATGACTCCAGGGACTGGAGAACTGGACATGAGGAAGATCGGTCAGGCCAGGAACACGCTGATGGATATGAGGCTCAGTCAGGTAAATGATATATTATCTTCAGTCCCTTCAACCTTTTGATATCCTGATACATAGGATTTATTCACCTGATTCTATGTTCTTGCCAAAGCAGTTCAAATTATATTTAATATTTCCTATTTCCTATTAAATTGTATGTTATATACAACAGCTACATGTAGCCTATTTCATGCAGTGTGGTGTTCTTAGAGTGACACAAATGCTTCAGCATAATTTTTCCATATATGGTAAATGGTCTGTATTTATATAGTGCTTTTCTAAGCTGCTTTACACCCATTCACTCACACTTTCACACTATAATGTCCCTATATTATAAAGGCCCAGCTCACAAGTCATGACAAAAGTCGGTAGTCACACAGTTGTAATGAAAAATTAACAGATTTTAATTAGCAATATTTATATAACTATCACTAAACATAAACATCTTAAATGCCTGAGCCAACTTATAATGAACATGGTGCTGTTGATCACATAGTTTTCCAGTAAGGAAAAACCAGTAAGACCATGGTGAAGATGATTTGTTCTTCATTATTTAAAATTGTATGTAATTCTAATTGCATGTAATTGAATAGACAATTGACCATATAGAGCATTGTTATTGACTGGTATTGCTTACAATGGCTAGCCCGAGATACTTGTGCATTTCTGTCCTCTCCTTAACCTTTCTTTAACCAGGTAGGTCAATTGAGAACCGGTTCTCATTTACAATGACGACCTGGCACAGAGGCAGAATAGACAACATAACGATGTGTTTGCGTTGTATTGGTCTTCAGGTTTCTGACTCTGTGAGTGGACAAACAGTGGTAGATCCTAAAGGTTACCTGACAGATCTCAACTCCATGATCCCCACATATGGCGGGGACATCAGGTAAAGACACACAATGGGCGACATCATATGTTCCCACATTATTTGTGTGGAAAATAAGTGTGTAATTGTAAGTGTTGGCTCCTTTTGTCCAGTGACATCAAGAAAGCTCGTCTGCTGTTAAAATCAGTGAGGGAGACCAATCCCCATCACCCCCCTGCCTGGATTGCATCAGCGAGGCTGGAGGAGGTGACTGGCAAACTGCAGGTGGCAAGGAACCTCATCATGAAAGGGACTGAGATGTGTCCTAAGGTAAAGGATGAGGGATAGTGCTCGAAATCTGCTAAGGAGCCTGCTTTTGCACCAGCGGGGGCAATGGACCTTTTATTCTTGATGCTCTAACTCTTTCTCTTCTTGCTCACCAGAGTGAGGATGTTTGGTTAGAGGCAGCTCGGCTCCAGCCTGGTGACACAGCTAAAGCCGTGGTAGCCCAGGCTGTCCGCCACTTGCCACAGTCGGTCCGCATCTACATCAGAGCTGCAGAACTGGAGACAGACGTCAGGGCTAAGAAACGAGTCCTCAGGAAAGGTAAGGCCAAAGCTAAAACAATAAAAAAGTCACGTTTTTACCTTGTTTTCTTCTTTGCATGTATCTATTATCAAGTTTTGAGTGAGTTCTGTTTAAGACCTGGTATTAACATCTATCCTGAGTGATCCAAACCAGATTATAGATATATGTAAAACCATAGTGTATTTGTTGGTCCATAATTAAATAATCAGATCAGGGCTGCAATCATTAATCGATTATTAATTAATTACTAAATTAAATATTTTGATAATCATCATTTATAATCAAGTTCAGCTCAGATTTATCAGCTTCTGAAATGTGAATGTGGAATATCATTATTATTATTATTATTATTATTATTATAATAAAATCTCATTTAATTTGAATGAACCAAACAATTCATTTGAAAAAATAATCGTCAGATTAATCGGTTATGAATTAATCATTAGTTGCAGCCCTAAATCGGATGTATTTATCAACTTATAGTAAAAAACAACATTGTTTTCCAATCCCTCTTTTAAAGCTTTCTGTCTCTATAGAAAAACGCTGAGATGTCTAGGGCTTTTGTGGTCGTGGCAAAAATGCCAAAACAAATTGCTTTTTTAAAGTAATCATTTATTTTGCCCATCATGCTGTTGGAGGATGGGTTGGTTTTGTGGTGGCACCCAATAGCTCCAAAAACTGAGTTCTTTCACCGCCCTGTAGACTAGTTTCTGTGATTCTTAACTTTAGATTAAAGTAAATTTAAGTAACATATAAAGTACTTGTTACTTGTGTTATCTCACTTTAAAAAGGAGATGATTCTTAAGGAAAATTATACATTCTTTGACTTTTTTAAGTTTCTTTTGCTGTACACTTTCAGAAAAGCTGATCACAGAAGGACGACAGATCATTTTAAATGACGATCAGTTTTGAGTGTGGTTCTGTCACATTGGCTGAACTATTTATTGTATATTCACAGTCGTTAATAATCAGGGAAAACGAGCAGTGACCATGCAACAGTGTGCTCATGCTGCACTGTCCTACTGATATGAGGAGAGATAGCGAGAAAAACATTAGTTAATTAAAACTACATTTACCGTTCTGCTTTAAACGTCTACAGCAACATTACAACACAAACTACACAAACAAAAAATACATGCCTCCTTCACCTTTTAAATGATAGTGCAAGCTCTCAGGATGGATTTCAATCCCAGGTCTGAACGGGTCCTGAGTGGAATTTTTGCAAAGACCTGTTGCTAATATGTTGTTATGTTGAGCAGTTTGTGTGCTTTTGCCTCTTCGCCTGCATGAATTAATGTGTCACTACTTTTCTGCCAAGAGGAAGACACTGCTTTCTGCAGGGCAAAAATCCTCAACCTGTCTCAATCTGTCTAATGTGTCATAAAAGCAGCCACACAAAACTTATCACACCCTGCATATGCAGGATTTCACAAAAAATCTGTAATGCTTACATTTGGCAGCTGTGGTTCTTGCTTTTTGTCAAGACGAAGCACCCCATTTGATCCACAGTGTCAGTGCACCGATAACACACGTACACCCACACACAATATTTCCCAGCAGCATACCCCAGTGACAGAGATTGATGTTGTGCTTCCTTTGTGGAGGAGGACTCTGCGCCTCTACATGTTCACTTGCCTTTGCTAGTTTTTTCTCTTACTCTAAGTTGAACTTTACAGTTGTTGCAGAATATGATGTTTGTTTTCATTATGATTTATTTACTGGGGTTACTGAAGTGTGCAGTGTCCATTTCCTTTTTAGCCACTGTGTTGCCAGTATTTTCCTTCCAGAAACAATTAAAGTGACATCCAAATGTTTGTGAGTGTTTTTGGGTTGCCTTGAACACATGATTTTGCTCTCATTGCTAATCAGTCAGAATCAGATAAATGACTTAACAATTGTGCAATTTTTACTCATGTAGCCCTGGAGAATGTGTCCAAGTCTGTGCGTCTGTGGAAGACAGCCGTGGAGCTCGAGGAGCCAGAGGATGCCAGGATCATGCTTAGCCGAGCAGTGGAGTGTTGCCCTACGAGTGTGGAGGTAGGCCATTCTTTCCATTCATTGTCTACCACTTTATCCTCCATGTGAGGGTCGTGGGGCTGCTGGGGCCAATCCAGCTAACACAAGGCGAAAGGCAGTGCCACACCCTGGGCGGTTTGCCAATCAACTTCTAGACAAACACCGCGTCACTCTCACATTCACACCTATGGTCAATTAACCTCTACAAGAGGAAACCAGAGAACCTGGAGAAAACCCAAGCACATGGGGTCATTTAGCTGTAAAGCAACAGTGCTAGCCACTACGTTGCCACTTGGCCACCCACAATTTTTACCATCATTAAAATTGGATGTGGGACTTGTACCAATGTTTTCCATTCCTTTAGACCGTTCTGGCCCGCCATATTCTCATTTTCCTACCACTGTTATATTGTACAAAGGGGTGTGCGATATTGATGAAAATTAATATCCCGATATCTTTTGGTATTGGCCAATAACGATAATTGGCGATATTTTGCAATCCTCAAAAATGTGTTTGTAAGAGCATGGAAGGCCTGTTGTACCAGCTTCTCTTGTTAAAAGTATGTTACATGTTAATGATAATATTGACAAAAGACAACTTGTTCAAGAAAAACAGGTCTTATTTATTAACTTAAATTTACTTCATAAAATATTGCGACCAACAAAAACTATCATGAGAGCATTTTAAACTATTGTAAACAATACTCATCATATTTGAACTACAAGGCATTAACATGAGAATGTGGACACACATTTAACTGCTGCCAGAGTTTGCTGAGTGTGTTTTCTTGTCGTACGTTAGCTGGCCACTCGTGGTCGACCGCTGACTGCCAAAGCTTTTCATATTCTTCATATTCTGTGCGCTGGTTCTTTCACAGATGGTGAAACAAACTCGTTGTCAAGTCTTTGACGGCAACCGCTTTCCCCCATACAACCCCTGGCAAATATTATGGAATCACCAGTCTTGGAGGATGTTATTCAGTTGTTTAATTTTGTAAAAAAAAAAACGCAGATCACAGACATGACACAAAACTAAAGTCATTTCAAATGGCAACTTTCTGGCCTTAAGACACACTAAAAGAAATCAAGAAAAAAAATTGTTGTAGTCAGTAACAGTTACTTTTTTGGACCAAGCAGAGGGAAAAAATTATGGAATCATGAAAAACAAAAGAACACTTCAACACACACTAGTACTTTGTTGTCCGACCTCTGGCTTTTATAACAGCTCGCAGTCTCTGAGGCATGGACTTTTCCACAACTAACACTTGCATCAGATTAGATCTGCTTGTTAGTCTGCAGTTAAAAAGGAGTGATCCCACCTTGGAGAGCTGTTGCACCAAGTGGATTGACATGAATCATGGCTCCAACACGAGAGATGTCAATTGAAACAAAGGAGAGTATTATCAAACTCCTTAAAGAGGGTAAATCATCACGCAATGTTGCAAAAGATGTTGGCTGTTCACAGTCAGCTGTGTCTAAAATCTGGACCAAGTACAAACAACATGGGAAGGTTGTTAAAGGCAAGCTTACTGGTAGACCAAGGAAGACATCAAAGTGTCAAGACAGAAAACTTAAGGCAACATGTCTTGAAAACAGAAAATGCACAGCAATACAAATGAGGAACAAATGGGAGAGAACTGGCGTCAACGTCTGTGACCAGACTGTAAGAAATCGCCTAAAGGAAGATTTACATACAGAAAAGCTAAACGAAAGCCATCATTAACACCTAAACAGAAAAGAACAAGGTTACAATGGGCTAAGGAAAAGCAATCGTGGACTGTTGATGACTGGATGAAAGTTATATTCAGTGATGAATCGCGAATCTGCATTGGGCAAGGTGATGATGCTGGAACTTTTGTTTGACGCCGTTCCAATGAGATTTATGAAGACGACTGCCTGAAGAAAACATGCTAATTTCCACAGTCATTGATGATATGGGGCTGCATGTCAGGTACAGGTACTGGGGAGATGGCTGTCATTACGTCTTCAATAAGTGCACAAGTTTACGTTTACATTTTGGACACTTTCCTTACTTATCATTTTTCAAGATGATAATGCATCTTGCCATAGAGCAAAAACTGTGAAAACATTCCTTGAAGAAAGACACATAAGGTCAATATCATGGCCTGCAAATAGTCCGGATCTCAATCCAATTGAAAATCTGTGGTGGAAGTTGAAGAAAATGGTCCATGACAAGGCTCCAACCTGCAAAGCTGATCTAGCAACTGATCTGGCAAAAGTACTAGTGGTGTGTTGAAGTGTTCTTTTGTTTGTTTGTTTTTCATGATTCCATATTCCAGGGTTTATAGTTTACAGATTGGCGTCTTTTGAGTGACATCTGTTTTTTCGAAGCCAAACCACCTCTATGTGAGTGAGGATGATCCACGTTTAGCTATTAAATCCAACGACGTGGATTCCGTGGACACGGCATGTGTTCTTAATGCATGTGCCGCAGTCTGTCGTACTAGGCTGGATCATGCAGTGAATGTGTGGCCTCTCAAAAAGGCGTGTTTGGATTGGTTCTTGCAAAATTATTTCGACATACTCGATATTGTGATTTCACAACAATTGATTAAAAAGTGATTAAAACAACAATTAAGATTCTATCGTCGTGTCTCATGGACAGGTTACTCTATCGTTTGTGTCTGTTATGTGTTTGTAGTTTGTGTCATTGGTCTGCATGAGAGGGAACCTGAACTATTGCCTCTAACTAAATAATTCCATATGAAACACTACTTCACCCTCCTAAACTTTCATCAGATATATCAAACTCTGTTCTCTGTGTCCTCTGTAGCTGTGGCTGGCTCTTGCCCGGTTAGAGACATACGAGAATGCCCGTCGTGTCCTGAACAAAGCTCGAGAGAACATTCCCACTGACCGACACATCTGGATCACTGCTGCCAAGTTGGAGGAGGCCAACAGCAATACTCAGATGGTGGACAAGATCATTGACAGAGCCATTACTTCTCTACATGCCAACGGTGTGGAGATCAACAGAGAGCAGTGGATACAGGTGTGATACTGATACTAAGCATTGCCCCAGTGCAATCTATGAGCCTGCAGAGCTGTTTGCTAATTAAAACATTAGGTTATTGTGTAACTATAATCCCATTTTAGCATTTTAGCTTCTAGGACAGGGGGTCTTACTTCATTTGGTAAGTTTGTGTCACTTAAGTGAATGTGAATGAAGGTTTTTATGCACCAAATTCACAAAATAACATGTTTGAACTTTATAATGTTTTTGAATAGTGGATCAAGAACTCCTGTGTCTGCCTGTATGGATTTTTATGTTCAAGGAACAACAGGAATGCTTATGATTGCTGGATTAAACCCAACCTCTAGTATTGCTATTGAAATGTATCAGAATAAACCTGTAAATTCAGAGGCGAACAATTGAATGGTTGTGCCTTTAAAGGTTAATGTTAAGGGAGCAGGGACTGCGTAATTTGCTTTGACAGCAAGCCAACATATTTTGGCATAACAGCTTCAGCTCTTTCATCTGAGTGCAAAACAATACAAGCATGTCTTAGATTCTGTTCAGTGCAGTTCACAGTTGTTATGCAATCACAGACCTTCACAACAGATGAGTTTTTAAAAGAAGCTTTCTAGTAAAGACCTTTGCTTGCAACAGACCATCCCGATTAATCCGGTCCACAAATTGTGTGTAAGTCTTACAAAAACAAAAAAATTATGTAGGGCTGGGTGATATCTCAATATACCTTTTTAAATATAATTTGATACTGTATATATCATGATATAAATCAAATTAATAATTCTGTAAGGCTGGTTGATAAGGCTTAAAAATAATATCTTGATATTTTTAGGCTATATCCCCATATACAAGATATATGGGGATATAAAGCTGCACACAGGTTGTTTCTCTGAGCTCTTTTGAGATGTTTGTGCTTCTCAAAAGAGACTGACAATACTCTGTGAATACATACATATCTATAATCTGTATTACATGATCTTAAAATGCAGTTATTACCTTTCATTTCATATCATACCTGGTTTATGTATTTAGCTTTTTAATGTTAAATGAAGGATGTTAGAAACAATGAAATTAACTACAAATAATTGGGCTTAAAATGAAAGGTTTTATTAAGTAACTCATTTAAAATCATTTTGCCAATTCCATGTATTTTTCAATCAATTTATAATATATATAATATTATTTCACAAATGTATTCAACATAATAAATATCATTATTAGGGATGTCGGATATTGGTTCGATATCAGGCAAAAATCTTATATAAGCGCTCCGATACAACAGTCCATTCCGCTCCAGCTCTTCTATCCAGCAGCGCCCGTTGTGATCACGTGGGCTCTGCGTGTTGGATGCATGTAGATCACATGATCACAACAACAGTGTGTGTGTGCTACTGCTATTTCAGAGGTGAAACATTTTTCTTTAACCTCTGAAATCAGAGGCTACGAAGCCGCACAGCGAGCACGAGCTAGCCGTTAGCACCACACTAGCTCATCCTGAGGTGAGCTGCTAAAACAACATCATTTCATAAACCAGCGTGCACCACATTCTTTGCCACCCTTTTCCCTCCTATTGTCCTTTTCACAAAAACCGACGTTCAGAAATGATAACTCATTAAAGAACATTTCTTTCTGTTCATTTATGTCAATCAATACTCCATGTTTGTTTCTGTTTGTATGACAAATCGGGTGTGTAAATAATTTAAGAATATTTAATATCTGACATTGCTGGCCTACTCTCCTTTTGTGTACCACTCAAAACCGCTTTCTTGATATATTTTCCCCCCTGCAGGACGCAGAGGAGTGTGACAAGGCTGGCAGTGTGGCTACCTGTCAGGCTGTGATAAGAGCCGTCATTGGGATTGGGATTGAGGAGGAGGACCGTAAACACACCTGGATGGAGGATGCAGAGAGTGTGAGTAGTATTTCTTTTTTTGATGCATCACTGCTCTGCTGCATCTCAGGCAGTCCTATCTGCTATGGAGCCACTGCTATATTTTACAGGGTTGACTTTTGAAAACCACCCACAATGTATGTAATCTTTACATACTCAAAATACTCTACTCAACTCAATGCCCAGGTTTTTTTTTCGTATGAAACTGCAATTCTGTTTGGTGCTGAATACTTCACTAAATATCTTTGTTGAGAGACATAAATGGATTTAGGAAACTGAACTGGCTAGAGTGCTTTGGATTTACACATGTGCAGGAGGTGTTGTGGTGGAAACTGTGTTGAAAGAAGATTTTTTTGACATGAAACTTGGGATTGTGGTAAATATAGGTGAGAAGTTTATTGCCAAAAAGAGCAGCACAGCTCACTTGTGTGAGATGCATTTGAGACACATGTCTGCCTAAATGAAAAGCAAGATGTTCCCTATTGCAGACGTGCTGCACAAACATCCTCAGACTTCAAGAATAATTTATTTAATATAAGAAATGCTTCTTTGTTATGTTTCAGTGTGTGTCCCATGGAGCGCTGGAGTGTGCCAGAGCCATCTATGCCCATGCCCTGCAGGTGTTCCCAAGCAAAAAAAGTGTGTGGCTCAGAGCTGCCTACTTTGAAAAGAGCCATGGCACCAGGTGACCAAAACATTAGTTGACTTAAAACCTTACAGTTAACTCTATGTACTCTATGCTCTTGGATTATCTCCCTTACATCCACTATCTGTTTCATCTACGGTCTCTGTGCTTCTCTTATCCTGTACTCCTGTATTAATGGTCCACTGCATCTTTCAGGGAGTCTTTGGAGGCTCTGCTCCAGAGAGCTGTGGCTCACTGTCCCAAAGCAGAGGTCCTGTGGCTGATGGGGGCCAAGTCCAAATGGCTGGCTGAGGATGTGCCTGCAGCCAGAAGTATCCTGGCTCTGGCCTTTCAGGTGATGATACACTCATACAGACTGCAACTTGTTCATGTATTGACCCAGTCAGTCTGTTAATAACTCCCTCTCTGTCTTTGCTGTTTCTTTCCCCCGTTTCTTGTTTTCTAGGCTAATCCAAACAGTGAAGAGATCTGGCTGGCTGCTGTGAAACTGGAGTCCGAGAATAATGAGTATGAAAGAGCTCGTCGACTGCTGGCCAAGGCCCGCAGCAGTGCCCCAACAGCCAGGGTGAGTGAGTGTGTGTGTGTGTGTGTGTGTGTGTGTGTGTAGGGATGGGTATCATTAAGATTTTAAAGAGACTTCTTCTTTTCTCCGATACTACTGCTTTTTTACTGATTTGTCTTTTTAGGAGAAAGAATGAAACAAAACAAGTAAAGATGAAATGTTTTTTTATTTCTCATTATTAACATATACGAGAACTGAAACAGTGATATTTTAAAGCAGTGGTTTAATGGTAATAAAATAAAACATGTTATGTTAACATAAAACCATGTTTTGGACAACACACTATCATTGACAGTGACTCGACTTGACAGTGTTCTGCTAAAAGAAAAGAAAAAAGAATACCAAACTGTAATCAATTCAATAAATGTATGTACTTAACTCTATGCTCGGACTCGATCAATAGATTAATTAATGACATATTTAAGTTTCCTGAATAACAGTTTTAATGTTGCAACCATTTCAGACAGTATTCATAAACGGCTAGATAATCTTTTAACTAACTAAAAGCTACCATTAATTCATGATGACATCATTTAAGTGACTCATCATGGGTTCCTGCTAGCATAACATGCCGGAGGGGGACGCAGGAGACGTGCTTCGAGCTGAGCTAAGCTTTAGTTAAGTGTTGAAGTGTTTAGTGAGCAAAACTCCTATTACATTTGAGGTAACGACTGATGTTTATGTGAATCCTGTTGACATATAGTCAGACTTTGGAATGTTTAGCTCTTTTTCAAATATACCATTAGCAGCACCGTTAACATCAGCACTTATCGATAATACGGTACTTCCAAGTTTTGCCAGATGCCCATTTAGTACCAGGTTTCGGTACCCATCCCTATATATGTGCGTGGGAGAGGAAAAAAAACGAGATTTCCATTTTGTAGAATAGACAAAAGAAGTAAAATGAGTACCGTTTTCTGAAAGTCCAACTTTTCTTGGCTTGTTTATTTGAGGGAGCTTTATTTGGCCATGTTTTTGAGCGGTTCTGTCCTTTAGCTCATCTATCTTCTTTCCCACTAGTAAAAAACCAAAATATTAACCTTTTTCTCCAGTGTGAATGGATTCATTCTTCACTCACTCCTTGAGTGAATGACTGCATAGACACAGGTTTTTATTGGCTTTGGTTCTGCTTGGACAGGCTCATTTCTTTCTCTGGTACTTTTTTGGAAGTCTAGTTGTTGGTACTGTACTTTTTCTGGAATGAAGTTGTGACACACTGTTAAAGGAGTGATCTAAACTGTTGAGTTTGTCACTGCACATTTAACAATGGAGGCTTCAATTGAAATGCTGTTGATGCAGTAGATCAATCAGCAGCACGAGCACCAATCTCTCGTCATGTTGTGCAGATGCTCAGCACATGAGCTGGATAATCCAATCTTCTTTGTATTGAAGTGCAACCAATCGTCTAAAGTGAGGGGCCGTACACATGAAAACAAGTTTAGGTAAAAACGACGGGAACATTTTTATCGCATATATACTGAAACACATTTTTTGAAATCAGGTCGCAGAGTTCTAAAATCTCAACACTAATACGCTACTTTGGGAAAATGATGATGTCATAGCCCCACCTCTCTTGTGCCTGAATTTGCTGTCACTATCTTCATCATTGTTGTCTTCCTCTTCGTGTGTTTGAAGATTGTTTGTTTGGTATTCGCTT
Organism: Solea solea; assembly: GCF_958295425.1. NCBI lineage: Eukaryota > Metazoa > Chordata > Actinopteri > Pleuronectiformes > Soleidae > Solea > Solea solea. Next base: position 27,021,383 of record NC_081144.1, on the reverse strand, counting down.
TGTAATAATATTTATTTCATTTTCTTAGTCCTCCTGGCTTTCTTCATTCTGTCCTGTTTCTGTGTCTTTGTTCAAATAAAGCTTTATTTAAAGGAAAAGGTTTGCACACAGTATACATTATCAGTGTACGTATTTCTGTAACGGTGTTACAGCGCCACATACAGACCTGGCATATGTACTACAGCGTTTAGTGTTGTTTTGCAGGGTCTTGTGTGGATGGAGACATTTCTTGAAACAGTGCCGTGTTTATTGAAAAACTTAAACAGAAAATTAGGAAAAAAGATTTAGGAGGGACATTTTTGTGTCGATAAAGCCTGAGTCAACTAACAACGCCTTTAGTGTTGGACAGAATTCCCTCAACAATAAGAAATACCACATCATCTTCACTGAGGAATGTGTGCAGTGTGAAAGGGATAACCGTTTTATCATAGTAACATTGTTTCTGGTCTCCATGGTGCTTTTCTTTATGTTCTTTATTTCCACCCCTCTTGTTCTTCACAACGTTTGAATCAGAAAAAGCTGAAATTGCTAGAAAAACACTAGAAAAATGCACTTTGCCTTTTTAGCAGATGTGTCTGTATTCAGTATCTCTTAACTTTGGTGTAAAATAGGTGTGACTGTCCTCCCCTGACCCTCTGTACCAGAACAGTTGTTTTTCTTTGAGCAGTGCTGCCATAAATGCAGCACTGACCCACGTTTATCAGGTTATGTTTTCCGCTTCAGTGCATCATACAGAGGTAGTTTGTTCTCAGGTTCAGGCTTGCCAGCTTTCTGCATTTCCAGACTAACACAGACGACTCTCGGGCGACCCGGCTGCTCTCCACTAGCTGCCTGCGCTGTATTGACAGAGAAAGCCTGTTTACTGTTTACAGAAGACAATTGTGTGGTATCATTGAAGCAGTTACACATTTAAGCTTTGTTTAAGAAACCAGTTGAAAGCTAAAATTGTGTTAGCATTGCACAAATTTGGCTGCAGTAACATGTATTAAAATTATTTCCATATTATATATATTAGTTAATTTTGCATGCATACACACACTGGAAAGCACTGGCTTCTGAGAACATGAATCTTTGTTTTATTATTTCAGATTACATTTTATATTTGATTATAAACATCAATGTTATGTTTGAAGCACAATTACAAACTAAAATGTTTTAAAAGCATAGGAAAAAACATTTGTTTAAGAATCACTGGACAAGGTCAGCAATTGTATTTCCTGGCTAAACAGCTTGTTTGTGTTTTGTTGTTGTTTTTTTAAATCTACCCAGGTATTTATGAAATCTGTGAAGTTGGAGTGGGTGTTGGGAAACATAGAAGCTGCTCAGGAGCTGTGCACTGAGGCGCTGAAACACTACGAGGACTTCCCTAAACTGTGGATGATGAGAGGCCAGATTGAGGAGCAGTGTGAAAACATGGACAAAGCCAGAGAGGCTTACAACCAAGGGGTGAGGAGTGCGAGATGTCTTTGGGTCAGGGGTTTGTGTTGGTGTTATATGAACTGTAAAGGGACTAAAGGAATTTGGCTTCTGAGAACATTTTTATGCCTCTGTGTCTAAAAAAGAAATCTGTCCCGTTCTTTTGAACACTGACTCACAAACACATTTTCCTTTTCACCACAATATCTCACTGACGGTGCCAAGGAACCCTTTCAAGTGTGGAGAAAACAATCATTGGACTCCTAAGATTGTCAAATTCACTGTGAAAACTTAAAAAACAACCTTTTTTACCTTTAGAGATATAATTAGAGATAGTCATGACTAAAGACACAAAGCAAATCTTTCTACTACAGTAACTTACTCATTTGTGGTGCAGCCACTATCACAGGGTGGCAGCAACAGCAAGCATTTAGTTGATGTTAACTGCATGTGTGTTTGTAGAAGTGATGACATTTATGCAGTTTCTTAAATGCATCCTGATGTGTAGATCTCGCAGAAGTGATGACATTTACCGTCTCTGAATGCATCTTGTGTGAGCTGCCCACTGCATTACTTTCACTCGCTCTCATGTGCTGGAGTTGAAAATGTTTTGAATATTCTAACAGTAATATCAAATATTCATTGATAGAAATGCCCACCCCTTAAAAATAAATCATGTCATATTTGGCACACTTTATCCGTTAGCTGTAGATTTCCCTGACCAAAGATCAAGTTCACGATGAGCACGTTTCATTACATTACATTACATTACATGTCATTTAGCAGACACATGGTTTAACAATAAGTGGTTTACAATAAGACTTACAATACATTTTATGATTAATGATTCTGGAAAACAAAATCAGGAAGACTAAAACTGCATTTGTTTGTTTGTAACTGAAGTTGTTATTTCTTTAATAAAAAAAGGGGATTGTGTCTTTTCCTCTTGCTTCAGTTGAAAAAGTGTCCCCACTCGGTGTCGCTGTGGTTGTTGCTGTCTCACCTTGAAGAGAGAGTGGGACAGCTGACTCGAGCCAGAGCGATTCTGGAGAAGGCCCGACTCAAGAACCCGCAGAGCCCAGAGCTGTGGTGAGAATTCAACAACTGACAACAGAAATTGTGACTGGATGCTGCTTGAAGTGTAACGGTGTATTAAGCATATTCATGTTAATGTAAGAAAACATTTCCACTTCACACGCACAGCTGCTGAATGTTTTATTAAATTGTGTATAGGTAAAGAGTTAAAATGTTCATTTAATCTTAGAAAAAACACTTTCCTTTAACCAATGACGAGCTGAAAACATCACGTACCAGTGAAAACGTGACTGAAGATGATGTGTGTGGTTATTTTGAACAGGCTGGATTCAGTCAGACTGGAGTTCAGGGCTGGACTGAAAAACATTTCCAACACGCTGATGGCCAAAGCTCTGCAGGAGTGCCCCAATTCAGGTCAGACCATATTGTTGCTGTTTCTCTAATACCGTGCATTTTCTTTTGATTTGTTTTCATGAATGAATGAAAGAGCTGTAATCTCAGATTCTCTGTGTAAACTCCCACTTCCTCCTACACAGGTATCCTGTGGGCTGAGGCTGTGTTTTTGGAGGCCAGACCTCAAAGGAAGACTAAGAGCGTGGACGCTTTGAAGAAGTGTGAACACGACCCCCACGTCTTGCTTGCTGTAGCAAAGTATGACTGCGTCCTTTCACTCTATTACAATGCTGTTCGAGATGCAGATAACAGGAATTTAACACAATTCTGTCCCACAAGAATCGGAAACTTTGGCGCAGATTTAGTAGTTGTAGTAGATCCAGTCTTCTTTAATTTGGCTTTTCCCTTTAGGAGTTGCCACAGCACATCAAGTCCTCTCCCTTGTGTCTCTGTCTATTCCACTAACTGTCCTTGTGTCCTCCTTCACAACATCCATGAACCTTCTGTGTGGTCTCCCTCTTTTCCTCTTGCCCGGCAGCTCCATCTTCAACACACTTTGTCCAGTATCATCACTATCCCTCCACTGCATCGGCCAAACCATCTCAACCTTGACTCTCTTACTTTACCTGAGCTGTCCCTCAAACTGTGCTCATTTCTAATCCTGTCCATCCTGGTCCATTTTCCTATAATCTTAATAAGGCTCTGCATCTGATAATCTTAATAATATCCTGTTGTGTGTGTGTGATATGCTGTTATTTTCAAATCTCGTTGCTTGTACCCTGTGCTTAGTGCACATTTCAAGATGGCAATACTTTGGGAAGGCTAACTTGAATTGTGCTCACATTTCAGGCTGTTTTGGAGCGAGCGCAAGATCACTAAAGCCAGAGAGTGGTTCCTTAGGACAGTGAAGATCGACCCAGACCTGGGAGATGCTTGGGCTCTCTTCTACAAGTTTGAGCTGCAACACGGCACAGAGGTAACAATCTTCTCTTCTCTGTCTGTGAGACCTGTGTGTTGACAATGCAGCTAAATATCACACAGTAGAGACCATGTCTTAAGGTCAACAATAGTCACATAAATTTAAGTTGATTAAAGCAACATATTTTTGTTGTTACTGATCAATTATTCCATTAAAAAAAACTAGATTTCTCCTCTAGACCTTTTTCTTTTGGGGAACTCTGACCTGTGACGGGAGACTTTTATTGATGACAGAGCGATGCAGAGAAACAATGTTCTGTTGCCTTTAACACTTTTTTGTAACATTTGGTCATTTTTTTATTATGTTTAGTGCTGCAACGAACAACTTTTTTTTTAGTATCCATTCATCTGTCTATTATTTTGTCAATAATTAGATTCATTCTGTTCATAACGTGTCAGGAAATTATGAAAAAGCTTTTAATGTGTGAATAAAACAAAGATTTACTTTACTATCATCAGAGATGCAATGGAAACAGAAAACAAACAAACAATAATTAAGTTCCTGCAGCTTAAATGAACATGCAACATATTAGCTGTGTTTAAAAGAGTTGCACAAATTGCATTGCACTGTTAACAGTAAGTGAATACAGCCACATAACATTGAAGTCATATTGAATGGTGATGTAAAATGTGTACAACAGCGACCTTCAGTGTTTAAAACAGCTCGTCTTGAGCTTCATCTCCACTTTCAGCCATCAGTGTATTTTTGAGAGGAGTTCTGAGGCTTTTTTAGGTTCAGTATTTGAGATGCTCAGCAACTCGCTGTTCTCTGCTTGGTCCGTCTGTGTTGAACTGCTATGATCTATATAAATATGTGTATATATAAATTAGTGTTTGTTAATCTATGGTAAATGGTCTGTATACTTAACTGTTTTCACTTTTCACTAGGGCTGCAGCTAACTATTACTTTCAGATTAAGGTTTCAGATTATTTTGGATTAATCTGCTGATTATTTCCAATATTTTTATATTATCAATCAAATGGTGGCTTGGTCCACAACAGTGAAGAGTGTTTCCCAAACGTCCAAATGATTATGTTCTAAAATATCTTCTATAGTCCACAGACAAAAATGATTGACTTTAATTTGTTTGTCATATGGAGCAAAGAAACCAGAGAATATTCCCATTTAAGAAGCTGAAAAATCTGAAAACTGATTATTTTTCTATAATCCAAATAGTTACAGGTTGATTTTGTAATTGATTAGTTGTTATTAGTAGCCCTAATGACCACTCAAAGCTGCTTTACACTACAGGTCTGCTTCTCATTCACACATTCACACCTGTTCACTCAGGCATTCATACAGTAAATCTACTTGCAGCATTGTTTGTTTTACAACTTTCTCCCATTCACACACTCACAGCTGTTTTGGGATTACGTGTCTTTCCTACGGACACATCAGCATGTAGACTAGCAAAGCCGCGGATCAGATCCACAACCTTTCAGTTGTAAGACGACCAGCTCTACCACTGAGCCACCGCTGACATTTAGGATTTAGTTTATTGTCGAATGGAGTCGGGATTGTTTGCATGATGATAGCAGTGAAGATGCACAGCCCTACAACATCTTTGGTAGAGAAGCACAGTAAGACACATGATGCTCTGTGATAACTGTGTGTCGTGTCTAACCCTTGTTTGACGCAGGAACAGCAGGAAGAAGTGCGGAAGCGCTGTGAGAATGCCGAGCCCCGCCACGGTGAGCTGTGGTGTGCCGAGTCTAAGCACGTCCTCAACTGGCAGAAGAAGACGGGAGAGATCTTAGCGCTGGTCGCCAGCAAGATCAAGAACACGTTCTGAAACGGAGGAAACGCCGATGTAAAGGACCGCAAACACTGGCAGGACTCTGGCCGTCACCAGGGAGGCAGGGAGGCAGGGAAGCGGCTACTGACCTCCTTCTTCCCTTTACCCTCCATGTTGACTCTTTTACCTTCGTCAATCACAGTTGCTTCACTTTATCAACAATATTGATCTCATGCTAAAGTGAAACCAAATCTATAATAAATCTATATATATATATATATATATATATATATATATATATATATATATATATATATACACACACACACATATACATATTGACATAGAATGACATCTTAATAAGATAACATTTTCTGTTCCATGAAGGCAGATGATCCGCTGTGGCGACCCCTAAAGTGAGAAGCTGAAAGAAGAAGAAAACAGATATTCTTACTTTTCTGGCCTGAGTTAACTGAAACTTTCTCATCATTTAAAAAACAAAAAGGCTAAAAGGTTCAAATTGGAATGTTTTTGCCAACAAAATTGTGATAGAATTACGATTACTCAAAATAATGTGATATATAAAGAGCTGAAAAATGAAAGTTTTCCTGCCACAAAAGAAAGCAAGGAAAGATGTTTTGTTTGTCCATTGTGGGCTACTGTAAAACATTAGATCCAAAATGGCCACCTTGGTATAGCTGACTGAATATAAAAGGCTCATTCTGTGGTCATGAAAAACACTTCATACTATCAGGTGATTGTACACTTATTTAAAAAAAATAATAATTTCACCTAAATTTTACAGCCTTCAACAGAGCGTTTGATAAATGTGTCACTGATTGTTTGACGATGGTAAAAGAATAAACGAGCAGAAAGGAAATGGAAAACTTTATTGCACTCGGACGAAATGTAACATTTTCAGCATTTTTTTTCTGTGACGTCGTTTACACAGAGACGACGTTTGATTTGCTTCATGTTGTAACGATCTGATAATTTTTTTAGTGTGCTTGAAATGTTTTGTTTGTTTTTTAGTACCATGCAGGAAGGAATCCAAGAAATAAATCACTTTTTCAACAGTCCCAGTTCCTCTCACATGGATCAGAGATGAGTTAAGACGGAAGAATTTATTAAAGACAACATGGTGAAAACCAACCAACCTTCACATTCATATTAAATACACTGGTGACATTTGTTATGAAGCGTACAGTATTTGCAGCGTGATGTTTCTGGAGATGGAAGTGTTTTCCTTGCATGGTGTTCATTGTTATCTGTGTTAGATTATAACACAGATACCAATGAACACTATGTGAGTATAATGAAATCTATGTTCATCTTCTCTGGGTTTGAATGGAAAGTAATCACTGAGGTGTCAAAACAATGATGTGTGTGAGAGACTCTGCCAGTGATGAATGTCACACTGAATATAATGTAGTGACATTTTCAACTGGTAAATGAATCATTTCCTATGAAGATGTTTGGATCGATGAGTTAAAACCTCCTGTTATGTTCTTTAATATATATATATTATATGCACATAAAGCTTAACGAAGAGGTGGGGAACATTCTAGGACAAGTTTTTTGGGGGGGACCCAAACATTATCGCCAGTGACCCATCTGTGGGTCCCGACCCAGTCTTTGGTAACCATTGATATATTTTCATTATTGATGAATCTGTTGATTATTTTCTCGATGAGTTGTTTGGTCCAGAAAATGCCAAAAATATTTAGTTTGATTTATTTCTTTGTTGTATGGAGAAAAAAATATTCAAATGAAAGAAATGAAAAAGCTTGTTTTAATTATAGAAAACAAAGAAACACTCACATTGTTTAATACTCGACTAGTGACCGCGGCAGCACTGGAGCTAAAACAACAAAACGACCTCCCACATCGCTGATGCTCTCTGTGTCACATCTTCTCCTCTGAAATCGAAAGAGAAGAAGGCGAGTGATTGATGACACATGAGACTTTTCCTCCTCAGACTTGATCAGACTGGAGTTTTGGTGAAATCCAAAGCGCGGCGTCAGCCTCCATGACGCGGGGAAGGAAACCGGAGCGCGCACTTGTTGATGTTGGAGAAACCACGCGGCGATTTATCGGAAGCCCGTCCACAGCCACAGTGTTAACCTATCCCGCAGAGGAAGGCTGAGAAGACTGAGGATGAGGAGCATGAGGAGGATGATGATGATGACGGTGATGGTGACAGAGGTTTGGAGACAATGATATGGATCAGGAGTGAATCCTCGGATGTGACACAGACAGAGATGACATGGCTTTATTCCTCTGAGGATCCCGCAGCAGAACATGATAAATGGTGAGTGAGATTTGAACATATTGTCATATTATTATATATATTATTATTATTATTATTATTACATGTACACATCTGTGTCTGAGTCACGCTGTAAACTCCAAAACAGATGCTGTCACTGCGTATTCACTGTGTTTACACGACACACACGAAGCAGCACAGTTTACTTTACTTTTACTAAAACATGACTATGAAAGGGCGAGGCACGCGCCACTGCTACACTTCAGACAGGCACGCGCAAAGTGCACATGGGGCCGAAGGCAGCCTGGCACCGGGGACACCCAGTCGGGTGCGTTTTGTAGCAAAGGGTGTGGCCTTAAAGCCTGGCTATGTTACTGATTATTGATTATTGATTTTTTTTAAAGGTCTAATATGTCACTGTAAATGAAATTGTAAGTATATTTTAGGTCAATGTGGTTTGGTTGTGTTTTTACCTGACCTATGTTCAGAAGCACATGAAGAACACTTATTAAGATTACTGCATGACATTGACTTTGATGGATTCAATAAAACAAAAAAACATTGACTTTTTTTTATTGAACACAAAATAAATGAGCAATTTATTCACATAATGATCTTGTGTTTACACACACACACACACACAATAGCAATACTTTAACTAAATAACTAAATAATATTAACTGTTGGCTAAAGTAGTGAATCTGTAAGTGATTGATTGGTAAAGTTAGTTGTGTTATTGTGAATAAACTGTGTGTGGACGTTGTTGCCCCTTGTGTCTCTTGCAGTGTGTGAGCGGTTCTCTCCTCCGCAGTGTCCTGGTGCTTCTCATGTTGGCTGACACCTGCGCTAAACGTGGATGCAACTACAAGGAAATACTGGACTCGTACAGAGCTGTTATCTTTGTTCAGCTGCACAATCTGGTATGAAGACAAGTGTCATGTGACCACCAGGGGCACGGCAAAATGGTGCTCCAAAGTGGGCGATTGCCTCGTGGGGCCCCCTATCTGAGAAACAAAGAAACTGCATTTTTCTCCTAGATCATGTTTGTTGTGTCAAAGGTCAGTGTAGCTGTAGAAGATAGAGCAGCAGACCACAGCTGAAAACTGAACACTTTCTAGTCTCATTCACGTCATGTAGAGAGTGGACGTAGTCTGGAACTCCCACTGTCATTATAATTATTACAAATTGTCCAGCACCATGAAAACAAGTCTAGGTGAATTCACAATCGTGGAAATGATGTTTTGTGAGGCGTGAAGTGCAATTTTTTAGAGATTTCCACCCCTGCATCTTTGTGTACCTTATATGGAATGTTGCTAAGTCAATGATGTCATAGTCCCACCTCAGCGTTGTCGTCCTTTCTTGTGTTTGGAGTTTACATGGATGGTTCTCCGGGTTCTCTGGGTTCTCCTGTTTCCTCCCGCAGTCCAAGAACATGCCGAGGTTAACTGAACCAACGAGCGTGAGGGTGAATGGTTGTCAGGTTGTCAGCTGGGATTGCTTCCAGCAGCCCGGAGGATAAAGTGCTTAGACTACAGCTGTGTCTCAATCCAGTCTCTGGATCCTCCTAAATGTGGATCTGCTGTCAAAATGTGTCACAGACCGTGACAAGGGCTGTCCCCGTTGACACATGAATCATTGACGCGTGTTTTACATCGCGGATACATCGTGAATACTTGACGGGAAAGGCTATCCCAGGCAGAGCATTATTCATTCATTTATTTATTCATTCATTCATTCATTCATTCATTCATTTATTAACTGTGTAGAACTTTATTAATTGTAAACCAAACACAAATGCAAAAAAAAAAAAAATTAATCAAAAAACTAAACTCTAAAATAATTCATTTTGAAGTTTTTGTATCATTTAATATTAACAAGGACTAATGAAGTCATTTCAGCTCATTCTTCATCAAATTTAAACAGTTCTGAAGAATTTAAGAGAAGAGTTAAGTTTAACCAGGTTTAATTGATCTGGTTAAGTTTAACCAGGTTTATTTGACCTGGTTAAGTTTGAACAGGTTTATTTGACCTGGTTAAGTTTGACCAGGTTTATTTGACCTGGTTAAGTTTGAACAGGTTTAATTGACCTTAGCTAAGTTTGACCAGTTTTATTTGACCTGGTTAAGTTTGAACAGGTTAAGTTTGACCAGGTGTATTTGATCTGGTTAAGTTTGAACAGGTTTAATTGACCTGGTTAAGTTTGACCAGTTTTATTTGACCTGGTTAAGTTTGACCAGGTTTATTTGATCTGGTTAAGTTTGAACAGGTTTAATTGACCTGGTTAAGTTTGACCAGTTTTATTTGACCTGGTTAATTTGAACAGGTTAAGTTTGACCAGGTTTATTTGATCTGGTTAAGTTTGAACAGGTTTAATTGACCTTTTTAAGTTTGACCAGTTTTATTTGACCTGGTAAAGTTTGAACAGGTTAAGTTTGACCAGGTTTATTTGACCTTGTTAAGTTTGACCAGGTTTAATTGACCTGGTTAAGTTTGACCAGGTTTAATTGACCTTGTTAAGTTTGAACAGGTTTAGTTTGACCAGGTTTATTTGACCTGATTCAGTTTAACCAGGTTTATTTGACCTGGTTAAGTTTGACCAGGTTTATTTGACCTGTTTAAGTTTGAACAGGTTTAATTGACCTTTTTAAGTTTGACCAGGTTTATTTGACCTGGTTAATTTTGAACCGGTTTAGATTGACCTGGTTAAGTTTGAACAGATTTATTTGACCTGGTTAAGTTTGAACAGGTTTAGTTTGACCAGGTTTATTTGACCTGGTTAAGTTTGAACAGGTTTATTTGACCTGGTTAAGTTTGAACAGGTTTAATTGACCTTGTTAAGTTTGACCAGGTTTATTTGACCTGGTTAAGTTTGAACAGGTTAAGTTTGACCAGGTTTATTTGATCTGGTTAAGTTTGAACAGGTTTAATTGACCTGGTTAAGTTTGACCAGTTTTATTTGACCTGGTTAAGTTTGAACAGGTTTAGTTTGACCTGGTTAAGTTTAACCAGGTTTATTTGACCTGGTTAAGTTTGAACAGGTTTATTTGACCTGGTTAAGTTTAACCAGGTTTATTTGACCTGGTTAAGTTTGAACAGGTTTATTTGACCTGGTTAAGTTTAACCAGGTTTATTTGACCTGGTTAAGTTTAACCAGGTTTATTTGACATGGTCAAACCTGTGTTTGTTCTACTACTTCATGTCCAAAATGACCTGCTGTGAATAATTAATAATAATTATAGAGATGACTGCATTGGTTGACGAGTTGACTTATGATGTCGTTAAACTATTGATGATGAAAAAGTATTTTATTTTTTACAAAAATCATAAATCTGTGAGAAGTTATGTTTGTAAATCATATTCCAGGTTAGTAACATTTAAAGGAAATGATTGTACTTGTCTCTCAGTCTGAGATGTGAGACTCATCTGTTTCTTCCTTTATTACATCAAATATATATATATAAAAAATAATAATAATAACAGCTGAGTCTCCATCAAAAGTAATAATTAGAAAACTAAAAATAATATTAGTTCTAGGACAATGTTGAAAAATGAAATATATCTGATGTAGATTTAATATCAGATGTGATTAAAGATATCTGATTTTCACGGTGTGTCAGGGCGTAAATCAGCAGGACTTTGAACTGTAGAGGGCAGCGTTTAGCCTCGTGGTGTGAGCAGCTGCACTTGGGATCCAAACCCTGGACTGAGACACAACTAATGAACGAATGAATGGATGAATGAACCAGGAAATGGCGAGTTCACAAACGATGAAATCACCAGCATGTTATTATTTATTTATGGAGAAGGTAAAACGGTTAGCGTCAGAAACTATGTTTGAAATGAAAAGTATCAGTAAATGAACTCTGAGGTTCACTTCAGGGCGTCACTGAACAGTCTGACAACAGGAGGGAAAACCAGAGGAATTAGTTTAAGTTCTAACGATTGTTTCAAAATCTGCTCGTTGTTACATTACATGTCATTCAAAGCGACTTAAGTACAATCAGCCAGGGGTGGAGCTGAACTTGTGAACATGATGTCTTTTGCACACAGAGTACTGGTCTAGACCTCTGAGCCACTCCACCCCCCGTTGTCAGATGTATTTAATAAAATAAATACTTGTTACCATTTAGTCTTCAGTATCTTCTGCCGGAATTGCTAGTGTACTAGATTCATGCTGCATTCCATTTGTAATCGGAACGCGGAATTTTCGAGGTCAGGTTTCCAACTCGGAAACTTGGGGCAACCTCATGTACCCTGGGATTAGGATTCCAGGGTCCACACATAGATCCGTCACACACACTGTGTCAGACTCTGTCTCTTTTTTGCTTTTGATGTCAGACAACTTCAGCGTTTAGTTAATAAATCATTTTCTACGATTCTTTTTTTCAGAATTTGACAGATTCAGTGAACTCGTCCACAGACAGAGACCCGTGTCCCTCAGGAAAGGTAAATATGACTGTACTGTGTCCTGTAACAGGATGAAACTACTGATAATGATTAAAAAGAAATTCAGCAACTTTCTCTGCTGTGGCACGCTCACACACATGTTTGTACAGCAGTCTTAATGAGGACACGCAGAGTTACACTAAGGGCTATTCCCTAACCCCTTACCCTAATCTAACCATCATAACTAAATGCCTAACCATAACCACTAACCAAAGCAAAAATCTAACCTTAACTCTTCAAAAAGCCTGTACGTACAGTGTTTATATGGTGTTAAGATATATAAAACACACAACACATGTATAGTTGCACAACAATGTTGCACAATGCAGACCTGACACCACCATGTTAAACGTTTCACACTTTAAGGTGGAAATAAAAATGAAACAATGTGAAAAACAATGATGTCACATGAACAATTATAATACAGCTGAACATCTGAACACTCCAAACTATGTCACACACACACACACTAACTGACTGGTGCTGGAAACAGATGTGTGATTAACACACAGACACACACACACACACACACACACACGCTCTCTCACACACACACACACACACACACACACACACACACACACACACACACACACACACTGACTGGTGCTGGAAACAGATGTGTGATTAACACACAGACACACACACACACACACACACACACACACACACTGGTGCTGGAAACAGATGTGTGATTAACACACACACACACACACACACACACGCTCACACACACTCACACTCACACACTCACACACACACACACACACTGGTGCTGGAAACAGACGTGTGATTAACACACACACAGACAGAGAGACAGACACATAGAGAGCCAGACACAGACAGAGAGACAGACAGAGAGAGAGAGAGAGAGAGACACAGACAGACAGACAGGCAGAGAGAGAGAGAGACAGACAGACAGACAGGCAGAGACAGACAGACAGACAGACAGACAGACATGTAGAGTATAAGTCCCATTGACTCTGTTGACAATCATGATGTCTCTATAAAGGTGTAGTGCAACATTTGGAAGTCCAGTTCCTTCAGTTGGTCAGTTGGTCAGTTGGTCAGTGGAGCTTGTGGAGCTTGTGTCCCATAAGGGTTTGAATGGTTCCCTGCTTCACTGTCCTGCCCCTTCTTTAAAAGTCTGACGTTCCTTAAATGAGTCTCATGCATGTGAGACATAATGATGGAGTGACATCAATGAGTGAATGAGATGTTTCCAGTGCTAATGCTATGTAGTTGGATGATTGTATCAATAATAAGCTTGAATTGGTCCCGTTGTCCACGGCAGGCTCGTCGTATCCTGGTCTCCATCTATGCTCTGACGCAGCAGGTCGGGTGTCAGCGCAGCGCTGAGCAGCAGCAGCAGCTCAACGATGTGGTCAAGCCAGTGGAGAGCATGGAGCGCCTCATCGTTCACAACTGCAGCCCTGATCATCTGGTGACCACTCTCACATTCTCACTTTCACTTTCACAAATCAGCACAACCACGCCATCGTTTTTATCATTATTACAGCCAGTCTAATGGACACACTGTCAAAAACCAGTTTAACTTACACATGTTATTCTATAGATCACATCTATAGATCACATCTACAGATCACATCTATAGATCACATCTATAGATCACATCTACAGATCACATCTATAGATCACATCTATAGATCACATCTACAGATCACATCTACAGATCACATCTATACCTGCGTACAATCTGTCTGCTGTCAGCACTGAAAACAAGAAAACAGTACATGCATCTGGGAGTAATATTTATGTTCTTTATAATATACTGTATATATGTATACGTATATATGTACATATGTATATATACAGTATATATATGTATACATACATATATATGTATGTATACATATATGTATATATACATACATATATATGTATGTATACATATATATGTATGTATATATACATACATATATACTTTCATTTTTAGGGACGTTGCACAGACATAATGTGATACATGTGTTTGTATTGTTCAATTCCGTCTGATTTCATGTTTTTAAACATAGTGAAATATAAGATAACAGAGAAAATGAAGCAGAATAATGTGGTTGTATGTTTTCAGGGCAAGAGAACGTCTTGTTCCTCCGTCAAGAAAATACGAGGAAAAAAGCGAAAGAGGAAGAGGATCATCAATGTCATCAAAACACTGATCACGTGTTGGCAGAAACTTCAGAGTGTCTTTGCTCAGTCCACGTAGCTCACGCCGCCGTCGACGACGTAACTCACGCCGCCGCCGCCGTAGCTCACGCCGCCGCCGCCGTAGCTCACGCCGCCGTCGACGACGTAACTCACGCCGCCGCCGCCGTAGCTCACGCCGCCGTCGACGACGTAACTCACGCCGTCGACGACGTAACTCACGCGTCGACGACGTAACTCACGCCGTCCACTTCCTGTGACCACGGCACAGACGAAAACACATGACTTTAGTTCTTTGTTTATGTTTATTTTAGATGTTCATCCTCAAAGTTACAGAGTTCCTTGTTTTGCCTTGTCAACCACAGATAAGCTGAAAATACCCACAATGCATTGAAATAATGTCAGAAATGTCAGAATGGTTGTTCGTCATGTGCGTGAAAAGCTCTTTTGTCAGTTGTGGAACCACATAATAATAAAAATGTATGTCACATATCATATTGTTGGTGACTTTGTGTCAATGACAACAATGTAGCATTATTTTGAGATTTATCATACATTTACTTCCTCACAGAGGTTTGTGGGTTTACACATTAGCGCAGTGAGTGCAGTGCATGCTGGGAGCTGTTGTCGTTCATCTACATGAGCCAAAATGACATTTTTCTGCCTTTGTCGGCACTGGCTTCAAATATTATTTCACATTTGTACGACATCGATGAGCCAGTTTTAATCTTTATAACTGTGAAATATTCCTTTAAACCAATGATCTAGAAAACACAGTTTTTTTCAGTTTTCATTTTTAACCATAGACGGAAAAAAAACACAGTTTTTTGGTCAAAATCAAAAAATGAGAAATGAGAAAACCAAATTCAAAATTTTGTTTTTTTGACAATTTATTTTGCCTTTTTTTTCCCGAGGAACGAAACGGAAGTCAGGTGACCCAAAAGTGAAAGCAAATACTTCAAAATAAAAGCCAAGAGGACGTTAGTCATGTGTATGTGCAGGAACAATATTAAAACAGATCATTCAACAGAATTGATTCATGTGGAAATATTTCAACTTCCAAAGAAGTGGTGACACTTTTGAAGGTGTGTAACAATTTAAAAGTGCCTTTCATCAATTCATAATTTCACCTCTATTCGCTCTTCACGTGCACACCAGATACCGTGTGTGGTGACGGAATAATACATTTGTCATGGATTTGACGCCCCCTGCTGGTTCTAAATGCACATGTTTAGACTGAGAACTGATGTCATTTGTCAAACTGAATGTAAATAGGGTTTATGAATATAAACTGAGGGCTTGTCTCCCACGACCGTCTGTGGATTTGACTTCTTATGAAAAACTTTCACTTATTTATATTAAAAAAACAAGTTTTTTTCCCCAGCAACTAAATATCAGGTCATCACGTCTTCATCAGGCCGAACCTGATTTTTTATTTGCCATTATCTAAATAAATAATGCATGACTTAGTCAATATATTGTTTAAAAAAAGTAACAACAATGAGCCGCTGACTTTAAAACGTCTTCAATCAGAGACACAACACACATTCATTTATGAGACAATAAAATGTCTCATCTCATATATTTTCCCTGTCTGTAGCGTTAATAATGATTATGCATGATTTTAATTTGAAGAATTTCTGCTCATCTATGCTAACAGTTATTTTACAGACTCGGTTTGATTTAGATTTTTCAAACCAAACATTTGTCAGTTAATTATCAATTCTAGCAACAGAATCTCTGAATCAGTTCATATATTTTCAGAATAAAAGCTCTGTGGGAAATTAAGTTTAGAGAAAGAGATTTTTTCAATAAACGTGCAATTTTTGAGCATTTGTATTTTCTTTTTCAAATATGTAATATAGAAAACTGAATTGAAATTGAACAGATGTAGTTTTTTTGAGCTATTTTCAGTTCCTGTCAGTGTAGGTCAGTGTAGGTCAGTTCCTGTCAGTGTAGGTCAGTTCCTGTCAGTGTAGGTCAGTGTATGTTAGCACAGGATCTTCTTCCTCTTTAGAGTTCTGCAGGAAACGACATGGCAGTTAAAACAAAGGAGGAAATAAGTCTTCTCTCATCAGCGCTCGTGTCGACAGTGACAGCAGTGAATAAAAGAAGCATTTAACGCACATGTGATGTCAATGTGATTTATTATAGATATTTTTCTCCTCAAGCTCATGGAGCCTGTAATAAAAAGCATTTATCCAACAAAACAGCACAGTTTAGGAATAAATAGAAAAAATATATATATTAACATTCACCAGACCACATTCCCTGTTATACCCACACATTCATTGGTGTGGAACTTCATTAGAAATCCACAGTGAAAACCACAAAGTGACAGTGTCGTGACCAAAAAACTACAAATTAACTACAAAACAAAGTGTGTGATAATTCATCATTAATAATAAAGAGTGACGTTAGTTTGTTTCACTCACTTTGACAGTTTCTCTTTGTTCACCAGTTGCTGGAGGGTTGTATTTACTCTCCATTACATACATTATGTTGTGTATGTGATGAAACATTCCACATGCAGATATCAGTGTGTGTGTGTGTGTGTGTGTGTGTGTGTGTGTGTGAGGCTCTGTGCGACTCCTCTCTGTGAAACATTCCTGTTCATGTTCTTCTCAAAAGGCTGTGGTCTGGATCACCGTGTAAACCACTCACACACACACAGGAGCTGTTGATTCACCGCTGCCTCCATCACTACATTATTGTGTTTGTAATTGTTCTCTCAGATTTACTGAAGTGACACAAAGTCACCACACGAGGCAGCAGGAGACCATCAGCTCCTGTGTCCCTGTGAGCTGAAAACACAGCATTTATCACTGGACTTTGGTGTGGGAGAGTGAGCGCTTACACATCAGTGGGAAAATGCTGAAAAAGTCAAGTGAGAGAGAACACGATACAACATATTGTAAAGTATGTAATCAGTTCATGGTGCAGTGTGTAACACAAACAGGTGAACTTTGTTTCATTTGGCCAATGAAATGTTTTTGGGACCTGCATGTTTCTACAACAGCCCATAAGGGACAAACTAGACATAAGTAACTGAAGGCTACAGAGGTTCTGAGTCAGGTGAGAGATATTCAGCTGTCACATGAGACTTTACCACTGTACCTTTAAGTCACTAAAACCTGTTTCTCACTGTGAAGTATTGTTGTTGGTGGCTCTGTGTGTCTGTCTGTCTGTTTGTTTGTGTGTGTGTGTGTTCCACACTTGCACTTGCCAACATGACCAACAGAGGCCGCCAGAGTCTCGATGTTCTCAGAGTCATGAAGGTGGTGGTTCTTGGAGCAGAGGGCACACAGTCACCTCTGACACAGACACCTGAATTATCCCTTTAAAAAGTCAAACTCCACCAAACTGTGAATGTTCCAACACAACTCAAATAAACTAGTGCAACAAAGCAACACATGACAAGAGTGATAAGGTGCTCGAGTATTGCTTCACACTTCACTACTTTCCTCTACTGAGTTCCCTTAAGAACTAAATCTTTACTCAACAAACTCCTCATAAAGTTCCTGTTCAGCAGATGGACGAACACACGTGCACACACACACACGCGCACACAGACACACACACACACACACACACACACACGCATACACGCATACACACATTCGCACACGCACGCACACGCACACACACGCACACTTCAACCTAACCTTAAAACATTTCTTCATCTTAAAATGTAGTCATTTACATTGTGGGGACTTGATTTTTGTCCCCACAAGGAAGACAAGTCCTCATAATGTGACTGTGTAAACAGTTTTAGGTCCCCACAACATAAGTAATACCCGCGCACACACACACACAGAGAGTCTGTGTTGACCTCACAGGATTTCTGCCTCGTCTTCATCATCCTCAGAGCCTGACGGTCCCTGGCGAACTTCTTCATACCACTTGTTGGTCAGGGTTTTCATCTGGATCCGGCCGTGCAGCAGGTCCTGTCAGACACACACACACACACACACACACACACACACATCACCACAGGGCTGATGAAGGAAAGACTGTGTACTGCTCGTAAGTCATTGTGTTGTACTTTTATTAATTGTCTTTATTTGTCACTAATGGATCAAAACTCGTGCTGTCAAACGATTCAAATATTTAATCACGATTAATCACATTAATGTCATAGTTCACTCACGATGAATCGCACATTTTGATCTATTCTAAATGTGTCTTATCACAATCAATCTTGACAATTCCCATTGTGTTACTTTGTTAATCTACATTAAAAAGACGTGAAATCAATGAAACATGTGATGACATGAATGAGGAGGGAGTGTTTCTCTGGGTCTCACCTCCTGTGTTAGCCTTCGAGTGAAGAAGGGGTTCAGGTACTTAGCATCGAGCCACATGAAGCCCTTCAGATCTTGTCTCTGGAAGATCTGAGCCTCGTATTCCTCCTCGGTCAGTTCTGATAGATGCTCAGCCTCGATGGTATTACCCTGGAGAGACCAGAGGAGAGGAGAGGAGAGGAAGATCAACACTTAATGACCAGTGAAGTGAGAGGGACGGGAGGAAGGAAGGACGGGAGGAAGGAAGGACGGGAGGAAGGAAGGACGGGAGGAAGAGTCAAAATGACAGGACAGTGCTGAGGGTGGAGTCACAGAGAGGGATGAAGGAGAAGTGACTGACAGCAGAAATCATTGGTGTGTGTGTGTGTGTGTGTGTGTGTGTGTTTCCATTCATTACCATTTTCTGTGTCTTGCTGAGATTGATGTCCTTCTTGCTCTTTCTTCGAGTCTGGCTCTCCTCTATGTCCATAAGGCGGATGAGAGGCATGGTCCCGCCCCCCAGGAAGAGGATGGTGAAGAGGACGATGATGATGGTGGTGGTGCCGATCAGCTGCCGCTTCTCGATGGGCTCCAGGCCCAGGTGAAGGCTCAGAGCATAGGGGATGGCTCCTCTCAAACCTGACACACAACCAACAAAGACAAATGAGACTGTGGACAGACAACAAGTCAACTGTGTCCTGTTTGGTGCTTATGTATGGAACCTGAAAGAAGGTGGAACTGCTACATGAAGCAACACTGTGGAACAATGTATGTCCACTTGAATCACAGGAAGTGATTGTGTTCAAACACTAAAGTCACAAAATAACACAACTGAGCTACTTTAACTCCTGTGTTCTGTGAGCTAATCTAATCTAATCTAATCTAATCCCTCTTTATTTTCAGTGAACTCTGGAGAAGTAAGTGGTTTCTAACTGACATGTTCCTCAGAAGTGTATGACCTCACACCACATTTCATATCCTTCTCTCTAGCTTCTCTCTGAGCCAGTACAACAAGCACACCCTGGTGTCAGCTCACCACTGAACCACATGATGAACATCATTTTGGGGTTGATCTTATGGTCTCTGAAAAAGTTCAGCAGGAAGGAGAGAGGGAAGATGTTCACTGCTCGACCCAGAAGAATGAGGACCTGCAGAGAGAAGCACGGCAGCTGTGACACGGACACACCTTCAACTTCAATGTTCAGACCACTTCCAAAGAAATATGACAAGAACACTTACTATGCACCAGATGACAAAGGAGAATTCAAAATTATGTGGGAAACTAAAGATGGAGAGGCCGAGGAAGGCAAACACACATGTTTCTGGAGAAAGAGAAGTGGGAAGATGAGGTTTTATTCCAAAAGGAAAATAAAAAGTAGTCCTGGGAGATTTAGAAGAACTTCACTGACCACACATGAAGGCGACTGTGCGCAGCGTCTGCTGCATGAGGATCTGAGTGATGGGAGACAGGTTGTGATGGGTGTAATGAGACATCACGATCCCAGCAAACAGGATAGACATGATCCCTGTGGGTGGAGACAAAACATGGGACTTCACCAACAGGGTCATATACTGTACCAAAAACCATTTCACATACTGTATGTTCAAGTGTGCGGCAATAAGCGGATGTGTCGCAATGTCAGCACTTTGTAAACACTTTAAGACGAGCAATGATGACAGAGCTAGAGTAGACTGTAACCTGTACCCTGCTACACTGACTTCAACAGAACATTCAAAGAACCAAGCAGAATTCATTTAAACTTCATTTAAATTAATTTCATTCATTCAAGTCTATACGTTTGCTCACATTAAAATGTGGCGTTCCATTACTAACAAGGCTATCTCTAAGCTTGTTTAACATATCTTCATATAAAGACCTGGAAATAAAAGCTGAAAGAAGTGTGATCTATCAAATGTTATATTTTCTTCACAGTCAAGTTGAGGCAAATAAAATTGGTTTTGAAAATGTTTTTTGGCAATAGTATTATTAAGTATTAAGTAGTGTGTGCGTGTGTGTGTGTGTGTGTACTCACCAGACAGCTGGATGCCCTCTGCCAGCCCGTACGGTAGGTATGCAAATATGATCATCATACCAAACTCCAGGGAAGGAGTCTTCCTCAGGTCAAAGTGTTTCAGAAACTGATCACAGAGTTAAGCAAATTCAATAATGCAACATGAAAGGTTCATGGACGTAGTGAAAGAGGACACGAGGGACAGATGAGAAGAGGGAGAAGAGTCTGGACAGGAATATTAAGTGCACAAACACAAATGAAGTGTGGATACAACAGCCGAGATGAGTCCAGTGAGGGTTCCCAGAGCAGCGGACCCAAAAAACATTTTCAGAAAGTAACTCAGTGCCTGCAGGAAGATCTCCCAGCCTGTCACCGTGGAGTTGGTGTCTGAACGGGAGAAGAAACCCTCAGCGGTGCTGAAACACAAGACGAGAGAAAGAATACACAAGTTGTTGTACCTGTATCTGACCCTAGAGGGCAGAAACACTCCACCACTGAGAGGACGTGGAGTCTGAAAGGCTCTTCATGGTTTTCTCTGAAGGTTTCTTGATGGCATCTTACACGTCAACATGTGTTTCCTTAATCAACTCATCTGTAGATTATTTTCCTCATTGATCAAGATAAATGTTGACCGGTGTATCTCACACATGACAATGTCTTGTTTTGTGTGAAGAACAAAATGATCCAGAAAAATTCCCTTTTAATTACTAAGAAACACTCAAACCAATTAATCGATAATAAAATGAGTCCATGATTAATTTAGTAATCGATGAATTGCAAGTAAGTGTAACATTATATCTTTGGTTTATGGACAAAGAAAAAATCCATATTTTGTGACATTGTACTGGAATGAGCTACAAGAAGCTGCGTGAGAAGGAGACAACTGATGGTGCGATAATTAGAAAATGGAAGAAACATAAAATGACTGTCAATGACAGTCATTTTAATGGGTCGTGGATGGGTCTTCCTGCACAACAATGACCGAAAACATGCAGCCAAGGCAACGAAGGAGTGGCTCAAGATGAAGCACATGAAGGTCATGGAGTGGCCGAGCCCGTCTCTGGACCTAAATCCTGTAGAAGATCTGTGAGGGAGCTGAAGCTTCAACAGCCTCCAAACCTTAAGGATTTGGAGAGGATCTGCAAAGAGGAGTGGTCCAAAATCCCTGCTGAGATGTTTGCAGACCTGGTGATTGTCTGACCTCTGTACTGCCAACAAGGAACTTAGTCATGTTTTGATAGGGGGTCAAATACTTATTTCACTCAGTGAATTGCAAAATAATTTAAATCTTTTGTTTTATGAGATTTTCTGGATTTTCTTTCTGTTAAAATAAACCTAGCATTAAAATGATAGACTGTTCATTTCTGTGTCAGTGGGTGAACTCACAAAGTGAGGGATCAAAGAATTATACCGCAGTAACACCACTATCACCAACATCATTTATTATTATTTTTTGATATTTGTTTCATTTTATACACAATTCCAGCTCCACTCCGATCACATACCCTGGTATATATGGTAAAACAGTATTTCTGATTTAGTGGTACGCAAGCTTCCTCTACATGTACCACAATTTATAGTACAAGTGTAGTATCTGACTCAGCTAATTTGTCTCGACTGTGTTAGAGATGTGTATTGAGAAGTAAACAGGAACTTCCTCATTAGAGAGTTGACTCTGTATCAACTACAATCTGGTTACAACAGAAGTCTGTATGCCAGTCCTGAACAATGCTTGTCAAAGAAGCACTGATGCTTCCTGTGTTGACCAAATGGCACCGATGTCAAAACCTGTGCACCTAAGATGGACGATCGTGAGAATGTATAGAATGAGCTGACACAACTTGTTTCCCAGGAAAACGGGGAACCGTTAAATGTGGGGTTTAAGATAAGGATGTTACAGAAACCCTTAAAAGTATGGACCTGCAGGCAGAATGGTTCACAGATTCGGCAGGAACCCATTGGTCTGATGCCTGACTTGTAACCAAATAAAAATCCCTTTTGTTCGGAGTCCTGTGACAGAGGGGTTTGTTTCTGCACCATCAGCTCATCACCTATCGTTGGTAAGAAGAAGGAAGCCTGACTAAAAACAACACATAAACCAGGCAATACGTCAGACAACTTGTCTCATTTTCATCATAAAAGTGGAGATGATGATAGATGTTGTGACTACAGGCTAACAGGAGAGCATTTTACTGGATCTCCACAGATCCAGAGACACGGTGGAGGTGAATGTCAGCCATGAAACTCAAGCAACAGATTTTGTGATTAACTCTTGATAAATCATGGACTCAGACCAGATTTACCTCGCGGTAGTCTGCACCTCAACGTTGCTAACGTTATGCTATGCTATGCCAGATTGTGTCCATTGGTTTCCCTCCAGGCTCTTGTAAACTTTCAGTGACTCTCTGGAGGAAGATGAAGGGAAGTTAATCAGGAAGTGGAAGATGTCAGGATACTGCAGGTCTGGGATAATGTCCGGCTGCTTCCAAACTCATAACAAGCATGACAGGGGAAAAATAAGGTGTCAGATATGTGTCATGTTTCGCGATATCTCCATGGATTTCAAGTGTGCAGTGAACTGAATGCATCTTAGACTTAGAATAGAATAAAATATAGAATAAAAAACTTCGTCATCTGGAGCTCTATAGGTACCTCATACAGCCCTAATTAAAAATGGCACTATCCCTTTAAGCTGTCATATTCAAATTCTATTAATAATTGACTATTATCCTGACAAACAGCTGGACAGCACATTGTAATTAATAATCCGATGTAAATGCTTCTTTACAAGCAGCCAAGTAAAGCAATTAGCTTTGAGGCTGCAATGAAAAGAATGAGCTAATCTTGTTGTGCAGCTTTCCAGGAAACTCTGTCTGAGGTGCTATCAACAAATTGCCAGTGTTGTTCAGCCTATCTATAATTCATGCATTCATTTCCTCTGTGGAGGCGTGCGGACACGATCGCTTTGCACTTTTAGCTGGTCGTGAGTAGGAGAGCTATAGCAGCAACGGGGCAATTACCGCGACAGCAGATATGATGACAGCGATGTGTGCAGACAAGGTGTTCCTGGGCCAGGGTCTCAAATATGGACAAAAAGCACAATAACAAAGAGTGATACTTTGAATAGACGGTTACATCCGTAGCTACACAACCAGTTTTATGATGGATGAACAAACCAGGAAGAAAAAATCACAATATAAATCAAATCAATATTGTTGTAACGCTTATACATAATAATGTGGATATTTTTAGGCTATATCTCGATATACAAGATACACAGTATGTGGCTATAAAGCTGCACACAGATTGTTTCTCTGAGCTCATGAAACATTTTCTTTTGAGATGATTGTGCTTCTCAAAGGAGAGTGACAATACACTGCAAATATAATAATGAAACATCTAGTGTTTATGATCTGCATTACATGCTTAAAATACACCTATTACCTTTCATTTCACATCATACCTGGTTTATTTCTGTGGCTTTGTTAAATGAAGGATATTTACGTGTTAGAAACAATGAAATTGATAAATATGGTCAAATTCTGCTATAGCACAAATAAGTATTCTGAAAATTAAAGAAGCGTTATTAAGTGACTATTTTTAAACTATAATAAACATGATGATTATAAATGCAACAGCCTTTAACCAGGAAAAGTCATCAGAGACCCTATCAGGATATAACCATATCCAAAATCTTGACTCATGTCAGGATATAGATATAGCCCTCCCCGGGGGTTTTGTCATTTAGTGACTAGACAGCTGATTTTCTGATAAGATACACAAAAAATACACAAAAATGCACAAAAAGAATACTCGCAATACACTAGCTGATATACTGTACATGCAAACGATTTTACATTAACCAATCAGAGATAATCACCACACAATCTAACTAAAGTAAACAAAATGATGCTCCTTCAGCCATTTAACTGCTATTAGAGTTACTCTCAGCCCTATGATAAGCGCCACCTCATGGAGTCCTGAAGTAGTGACACTGGTGTATCGATAGTTGTACCTCACAGGTAAGACAATGATTCATTGTTATATCAATATAAAAACAGCTGTGCATATGCTTGCTTGTTAACGCAGCCAATCACATGACAGCCTTTTAATGCAGTTAGGAGTGCAGACATGGTTAAGATGAGCTGCTGAAGTCCAAACTGACTATCACATGAGGAAGAAAGGTGATTTTGAGGAAGTGACTCTGAGTGTAACATGGTTAACAACAGACAAAGGTCCAAAAAAGAAAATATCTCCTCTGGGTCAGAGATCCGAGGAGTCTGAGCAGTCTGGTTCCAGATGATAGAAAGGCAACTGTAACTTAAACATGTGGAACCTTGAAGCAGCTGAGCTACAGCAGCAGTGTACCTAATAAAGTGGCAGCTGAATGTATATCATGCATGGGCAACTGTGCTGACTGAGCTGTGGAGGAAAAACAAGCCATGATAGAGTCTTACTTGGTCAGGACGATGGCGACAGCATCATTGAGGATGCTTTCACCGAACACCAGCATGTTGAGGACCGGGTCCACGTTGAGGGCGTTGAAAATGGCAATGGTTGCTACAGGGTCCACAGCCGAGATCAGTGAGCCGAAGGCAAAGCTGCAGCGGGACAGGAGGAAGTGCACAGTCATGTTTTCATACTTTCAAAAAGACATTTTAAAACGGGTCCTTACTTTTTTAATCCTGATAAACATGTGTGTCGGTGACACTTTGCTTGTTACATTGTCTAGGTGATGCTGTGGAGCCATTTTGCCACACACACACACAGTCTCATGACCAACATCACTTGTGCTATTATTGATGAGCTTGTAAAGGTTGAGTGATGTCATGGTAACAGAATTAAAAAACAAACACACACAACAACATATCCACCTACATAATCAATGGGATGTCATGAAGCTAATTAACACACACCAGTGACTGAGAAGGCACAGACCCGAGCAGTGCTTCTCAAAAAGTGAACATGACCTCTGCAGAAAGTTCAGCCAGAACTGGTTTTCTCTTGAATGGCCAGTAGGGGGCAGTGACTCCAAACTGAGCCTTCTTCTCCCTGTATTTCTAACACCAGTCAGCATGTTCCTTATGTTTATGTATGGTTTATGGTTTTAATCAGGAGTTTCAGGCTTTCTTCAACAGATGATAAAGTAGGGGATGGTTTATAAACCCAAATAGCACTGGTCAAACTGCAACGTTTGGCAAAAATGGTACTCGCTAAAATGACTAATGTTAAGATTGGATTATTGCAGAAGAATAGGGAGGAGTGGTATATATGTGGAGGTAATTCAGTACATTCAGCAACAACATTGTTGTTGTTGTTGTTGCTGGGACAACAACAACTATCTGTAGTAGCTACATTCGGGACTTTCCCTCCCAAAATCTAATCAGTGCTTTCTCGGCCCATGTCCTGAATTCCCCTGAATGTCATTCAAATCTTTTAAGTAATTCTCAGTAAGACTCAAAATATTTGCTTTGGTGAAGGCAATGACGCATGACACACACGCACACCCACCCACCCACACCCACCCACACACACACACACACACACACACACACACACACACACACACACACACACTGTGTACCCACAGGGATTCAAACATCTGCAAAATACTGATCCAAAGTTTTTGTGAACACATGGGCGTGGAGTGTGGACACATGTTTTTCCATGTGAGCTCTGTTCTAGTAGATAAACCCTTTTTATTTAATATGCTATGCAGAATATCCTCTGTTACTGTTATAGTATTATTGTTATTGACTGTTGTTATTGACAGGGATGTAAGAAAACCAACACTCACCTGTCGGTCATGGACATCTTATAGATCACATCTGCCTGAGAGGGAAACAGACATGAGGTCAAGTACAGCTCTACATGTGAGTAGAGTCCAAACATGTGTGACACAGAAACTACCACTTTAAACAATGAAGAAAGAATTCATGCCAAACAGAGAGAGACAAGCAACCAACATCCAAATAATATATAATAACCATGTTTTAGGTTTAAAGTTTAAATTTGCATTTAAACTATTATTACGCGCATGTATGGTTGCGGTAGGAAGATATATAGTATCTTTCTCTGCAGATACTATATATCTCCTTATATTTGGGACACATTCGTGAAGGAACAATGTGATTTTCGGGTAAAGTTGAGCGCACACAGACGGGAGAGATTGAGAGCGGTCTGCAGAGTTTGTGAGAGGGTTATTATTGCACGTTAAAATGAATAATTGCAAACATGCAAATACATGTATCGAGTACAGAATATATTTCTGTTTGCTCAAATGAAATGATGTTTTGCTCGCGTATAATTCCTCTTCAAAATATATTTTTCTGTGCTCAAAATCTCACATTGGCCCAAATATAAGGCCATAGATATATAGTGGCCACTGCTGCAGTAAGAGACAAGTAACTGCACCATGAGCTCTCTCATAAACACAAAGTCTCGTGTTCTCATCCACAATAATGAAATAATGTAAATGTAAATAATGTAGAGAGTCACACTCAATCCCAATCAAGTTGACAGACTACTGGATGTAACATTATTACACTTTCATCTCACTCTACTGTGTGTCAATAATACTCTACTGCCAACAGCACTGTTAATAATGTAACAATTATGAACATTTTTCATGTAAAGAGAACTGTGACATGAGTGGAGGTGTGGGCGGCGGCGTGTGCTCACGGGGGTGGGTGGGGGTTTTCTGATTGTCTGTTTGTTTCACTTTGTTGAAAACAAACCTTAAGAAGATCATCCAGTGCCAGAGAAGTGACGACACTATGTAACGCCCGTAAACCTTCAGCAGCCACAGTTAAAAACCCACAGCTAATTATGTCAATAAGTGTTAAGTAACAGTTGATATGGGTTATACTGCTGACTAATTGATTCATTTCATTCATTCATTCATTAAAGCGTCCACACACACACACACAGTGACAGTACATAAATAACTAATCATATCCTCATACAGTAGGTTAAATGAGGCCACTTCCTATTATCCATAGTTATGTTAAGAAAGTAGACTCTCTCTGCTGGAGGAAAAAGTACCCAAAAAACAACAAAAAACAGTATTGATGGAGATGTAGAGCAATTCAACTAATTCCTTCCAAACCCCCATATTTAAAAACAATAATATTTCATCAAAACAAATAAGTATACATTGTTTTATTTTCTGAGTTGTTCATAGAAGCTAATAAAGTCCTCACCTGGCCAAGGAAATAGATGCCTCCTCCAACGATGAAGGCTGAGATGGCTGTGCCAATCACAGCGAAGAGCGTAATGGAACCAATGTTCTGGAAGAAGTTCCCCTGATTGTACATGAACACAACTTCATCACTACAACATGACATAGAAGGCACATGCTGTTGCATAACATGGAGGCAGCATTAAAATGAAAACAAGAACAACGTCATGCTGTGAGTTACCAGGCAGCATCTGCACATTCATTTGTGATTATATGTCAGCACTGCAGAGCACAATCACAATCAAATCACAATACAGCTCAAACAACACCAGGAATGTGTATAAAAAAAGAAGAAAGAAGAAATGATTTACAAAAGAGAAAAATTACAATATTCTGTGCAGTGTGTAAATTGTGTCAAAGGAGAAAAGAAAAGACATTTAAAGTGTAAATTAATTCAGGCATTATTTTTGTTGTGTGTTTGCTGGTTTGTACTGAGACTGGAACAATTCATTCATTAACTGATTAGTGATGAACTGATTAACAGTTTATGGATGGCTTAATAGAGACAATAATCAACAGATTCCTCAGTAATACCTTATGTAAAGAATATCCAGACTCAAAGATGATGGGTGGCAGCAGCAGAAGGAAGAACATGTTGGGCCGGAACATTTCCTCCTCCTTTAGACAAAAAAGATAGAATGAGTGCTTCACATGCGTATTAGAGCACCTGTGTTCTTATATATTATTTACATAAAGCAAACCTAAAATGTTATTGTTATTTATATTATGGCAAATAACAAACTGAATTCACCTTTTTATACCTACATTTGAGCCAGCTCACTGGGCTTTCTTTTGGCCAGGCAGTGTATGATGATATCTAAATTCTAAGACAGTTTCTTGTCTTCTTGTATATATATATATATATATATATATATCATGCTTTGCTGAGGAGACAGCACGTTATTCCATCAGACGGGCAGATGACAGGAGATTGGTGAGGACAGGCTGCTGCCTGAGGTGTTTTGCTGTGACAGCGTGCATGTTCTGAGCTTGAGAAACATGCTACTGAGAGGAGATGAAGGGTATATGTGTGTATTAACTGCCACTAGATGTTGCAAGAGTGCTACAATTTCAGTTGTAGCTAAAGTTCTAGAGCTGCAACTATGATTCAGTTGTACTGCTTTCTTTATTATCTCATTGGCTGGCGGCCATTTTCAGTGCAGAACTGTCAAGTGTTCTACAGCATTTTGAATGACTGTCCAAGACCCAGTGTGTTCTACGACTACGTAAACACCCAAACTACCAAAAGAAAGGTTAGACTTTCATCAGACATCACCGGCAGTGAACAGTTGTATTTGAATTGACGTCTGTCGACGTCATTGACAGCCAGAGTTATTTGGTGCAAATAAACCAGAAAATATTCACATTTAAGAAGCATAGAAATTAGAAAGCTTGTTTTCATTTTGTAAAAAATCTCTCAAACCGTATGATGGATCAGTTGACCATTAATTGAGTCATCGATTAATAATCGCGTAAACAAAGAATCATTGCAGCCCTAACAACTGTAATGGCGTATTCAAATACATGGAGTTGGTAACAGCTTCCACACTTCTTGGAAGACTTTCCTTAAGATTGTTTCAAGAAGTGTTTCTATGGGAATTTGTGCCCATTCATTCTGAGGTCAGGCACTGATGTTGGCCAAGACCTGGTTTACAATCTCTGCTGCAGTCCATCCTAAAGCTGCTGGGTTAGGGTTAGGGTTGAGGTCAGGTCAAGTTCTTCCACACCAAACCTGTCTGGGGCACAGTCATGTTGGAACAGGAGAGGCTCTTCCTCTACATCTGTTGGAAGCATAGCATGCTGAAGTTGATATAAGGGGCGTAGCCCAACGCCTGATGGAAACAATTGAACTCAATACTTAACAGGTGTGGCAAAATACCTTCAACCATTTTGTGTATGTTTGTGCAAATCCTGGCTGCTATTGTACAGTTCAGCCATCGACCACCATATTTTTTTAATCATTTTGAACAGTTCTTATAAAGCGGTCACTGGTGTATCAGCTAAAAAGAAGATTTTAACCTTATTAACTAATATCAGTACTGTACAATGATCACATCCTTCTTTAACAGTGCTACAGTTATGACTATTTATAGTTATTTTGAATGGTGCATTGTGGGAGAAGTCATAAAATGAACATGATTTTTCATCAGTGATTCAGGAGTCATGTTAAATTTAAATGTTTGTATAATGTATATATACTATATGGACACAAATATTTGGCCACACTGGTTAAGTACTGAATTCAGGTGTTCCAATCAGGCTTTGGGCTAGGCCCCTAAGCTCTTCATTAAAAATGTTCCTTGAATAAAATAAAAAAAAGTATGTTAATGTCATGTATAACGATAATACTACATAAATATACACTGTTGTTGTAAAGAATGTTCAGGTGCTACAGGATTCTGGAGATTTTACCTCTGCAAAAATGTGTCTTCATAGAAAACAACCTATTCTCACGTGTCTGAGCACAAAAGACTTCACTATCGCTCTCAGAAACATCTCGACCACAGGAGAAGAGAACTTACAGAACGGCCTGTAGAATGTAAAAGACTATGTTCCGCTTTACTTTGTCTCATTATACTTTCAAAAAGGAAAGGAATGGCCAGCTTAACCATTCCTGCTAATGTTCAATCTCAGCAGGACTTTGTACTCTTCAGGTGAGGTGAAGGGTCAGGAATGAAGAAAGACCTGAGATTGAAGAAGGTGCATCTCAGACATGCACAGCTGGACTACAGCTGCAAACCTTTTTACTGTCACACACAAACCTCTTTTTATATCTTAGTGAGGACACATCATAGACGTAAGGCATTCCCTTGATCCTTAGCCTAACCTTAACATGACAACTAAGTGCCTAACCCTAACCTAAAACCAGGTCTTAACCCTGAAAAAGCCCTTTAAAGTTGACAAAATGTCCTCACAAGGCCTGAACACATCAGTAATAATATAATTATTATATGAATAATTATAATTATTTGCTCCCTTTACGGGTTTCCCCGCACGTCACTTCCGTGGAGCAGACACCATAGCGCTTCACGAGTGGATGCTGCGGTGTGTTCAAGGTCGAATGCTGAAGTGGGACATGTCCATCTTAACAGTGTCGTGTACAACTGCACAATCTGGGCTTCTTTACACTCCTCAAGTGTTGTCTAAAATAACTTTTTAAATGGAACTTTGTGAGTTACTTTGGTTTGTTTAGTGTCAGTCACGTGAATATGGTGCATGGAAGGTGCTTTGCCTTTGCTGTGCCTCTCCCCACTGAGGCCAAACTCCCCACGGTAGATCAGGGCCAACATTCTGAACCTGAAAAAACCTGGATTTAATAAGTGTTGGCTTCTTCCTACTCCTTTTCAGACATGTTTTATTATTTTACTTTCTTTCTTCACTTTCTTTTTTCTGTTTGTTTTTCACAATTTTGTGTTTTATTTAAAGTGTATTATATTCACATGTTGGAAATAAAGCCTTTATTCATTCATTGACTTCATCATATTATTTGGACTTGTCAGATGGCTGTTGAGATGCTTGCATGAACCTGAATAATACTTGTTTACCGTTTATCAAAGGTCAGATTGTGTGTGTTATGTGATCTTTAGATTTATGGTCGAGTCCGACCTCCATAGATGAATAACACATTCTTTTTGCATGTGTCTATATGTTTGTTGGTGTGGAGGTTGTTATGATATGTATATAATGACATGTCTGTTGAATAAAGTGATAAAACTAGTTTCAGGGCACATCATCAGCCATGAACACCAGGATATTTGAAGGTTTCCCCCCAGTGTCAGGGAGAAAGACGTTCTGGGAGTTATCACATTCACCTGCCAACTGGGTGTGGTTTGAAAACAGAGTTTCTGTTGCTGTTGGGATTTAAATGTAACCTGTAAAAAAACTGCACTTTTTTTAAAGGTTTCATTTGCAAAAGGAGAAGCAGATAAAATGACATGGTTGCCTCTGGCTGTTACTCAGAGCGTCCTGTTCTTCAGGGATTTCTCAAATACAAATAGGTCAGCCATAATGGATCTACATCACGGCCTAGGTCTCCACTAACATCTCCCCCCTGACAGTTTTAGTGAGTCTGTACAGCAATAATAATAGATCATGAAGCCACTGTGTGTATGGACAAGTGAGGCGACGTATATAAGATCCACAGGACAGGGATGAACAGTGGGAATGGGCTTGTCGGGGGTTCTCTGGTTACCAGTGCAGAGGAATCAGCTACACCCAGAGGCCCCCTGGCTGACAGACAATAAGCCCCTGTGTGCATGAAACACTGACACAACCTGTCCTGTCTTCCTGCCCCCCCCACTCACTCTACATATCCCTCTGTATACCTCTGTAGTTCATTTGTTGTTTCACTCAATGGCAGTGAACAAGGAATGTTAATTAGAGGCTGCGATCCAGGGTAAAAACACATCAAGCAAAGAATAATGACTGTCACTATGGATGTAGGTGCTGAGAGAAGATGGAGAGATTAGATATGTGATGGACACTGAGCAGGAAATGAATGACTGCAGCAGAGGCAGCAAAGGAAAAAGCCAACTGCAGCATGGGGAGGACAGACTGCACATGAACTGGGTTGCTGGGCTGGGCTGAGGTTGTGTGGGAGGGGTTGTTGGATGAGTGCGGAGGTTACGGGGGAATTTGCTGCGGTGCAAATTGCATCACGAACCAATCATAAGAACAGCATGTTTTCAATGAAGCAACACTTTTGCATGTGTGTGAGACGGATGTGTAATGTATAGAATGAGTGCTGCATGAATGTGTGCAATGCAGTTTTCTGAGCTTGTAAAGACCAAATCAGTCATACACAGTCGTTCTGATCATGTCCAACAGGAACTATTGGCCTTTCCATTATACAGTTCTAGCACTACTAGGCTCTACTCAGCTCAGATCCACTTGGTTTGGTATCATTTTGGTATCACGTCATTTTCCATCGCTTCATAGAACCTCCTCAACGTGGGCAGGGTCATCATCAGTGTTGTTTTCGATGACAAAATTATTTCGTTGACGCCCCTTTTTTCATGACGATAACGAGACGGTGACGAGATGAACAGTAGAGCTGCAACTAACGATTATTTTCTCGATTAATCGTTTGGTCCATAAAATATCAGAAAACCTTAAAAAATGTTGATCGGTGTTCATCAAAGCTGGAAATGATGATGTTCTTGGACGTCTTGTTTTGTCCACAAAACAAGACGATTCACTTTTAATGATTATTTTGTTATCCAGAGCAAAGAAATGAAGAAAATACTCACATTTAAGAAGCTTTAACAATTGGAAATCTTGTTTTAATCATGAAAAAAGCTTTGAAGCGATTAATTGATTATCAAAATAGTTGTTGATTAATTTAGTATTCATCGATTCATTGTTACAGCTCTAATGAAGATGATCTTTGAAGACGAAAACGTGACGAGATGTGTGTGAGTTTTTGTCGACGAGACGAGAATGGACGTGAAGGTTAGTGTGTGGTTTGTCAGACGTTCAAAATATTGTGCGCGTAATCTGTCAATTAAAACCTAAAAATCCCTTGGTCCGTGTTGTAAGACGGGTCAGGTGGGTTGCAACACTGCCACCGACCCCTGGCGCCTGATTTACATGGGCCGCTCCTCGCCCTGGTGACGCGACGCAGTTGTGGCGCACTGAGGAAAGCCACCGACAACCCCCGGTGAGGAGGGCAGCCGGTGGGCAGGAGAAGCCGCAGCGAGTGCACATGTCCGCAGCTCCGGGAAGCGGCAAGTCTGGGTGGGGCGGTCTCTGTAAACCACCTACGCCCCGAGCCTTCCCACTCCGACTTGTTTCGTCGTGGCATGAAATATGTTGTTTATTGACCTAAATTAATTTGTTAAAAAATTATACTTTTTTCTTTTTTTTTTAAACTAAAACTGGTCTAAAACTATCACATATAGAAATGACTAAAATTGGACTAAAACTAATAAGCATTTTAGTCCAAAAGACTAAGACTAAATCTAGAATGGCTGCCAAGAACAACACTGGTCGTCATACTGTGTGAAACTGCTGTGATGACTTCACGCGACACAAACTCGCGCAAAGCACGTGTTTTCGGTGTAACTGAATCATTACAATGAGTTGTTTATTGAATGGTTCAGCACTTCCTGCATGACTGGAGACTGAGTCGCGTTATGACATCACTGACAGTGCACAGGTTTAACTAATAATAATACAGATGGCTGGATTCCATTTAGCTGGTTGTACTGTCACACTATCATCAGCCACATCTGGTGTTCAGACCACAGTCTGACTGACAGTAAATGAAAACACTTAATGAGCTGTATCACATGCTTAAAATACAGTTATTACTTTTCCTTTCAGGTAATAACTGGTTTATTTCTTTGGCTGTTAACGTTAAATGAAGGATAATTAAGTTTGTATGAAGTTGCCCATTAATATGGTCAAATTCTGCACACAAACACAAATATTTAGGCTTAACATTAAAGTATTATTATACTCCTGTTTTGGAATCAATATATAATATTGAGTTTCTAACATTTGGTGTTATTCAATACAACAGCAAAATCTAAGACCATATCTTGTCTAAAGACATGATGTAGATAAAATATCTTGCATTGACTCTTTGATAAAGCCAATTGTTCGACCTGCCCTCTAAAAAAATATAATCCATTCAGCCTTTCACATTTTAAGCGTTAAATCTTCTCGTCAGGGACTTGGTGCTGTGTGGAGCCTCAGCTGCAGCTTTCGCACCATGATACAATGTCAGACTTTGACAGACTCTGAGCGAACCTTCAATTAATTAAATAAATAATGTAATGCACATGTTACCCACTGATATTTCCATTTGTCATGAAAACTGCACACTATGCCAACTGAATACTGAAAAATACTGGGCACAAGCTCACACAACAACGACACAGAGAAAGCCTGCAGAGCCCGTAATAGTTTATAGTATTTAGTATCAGACCTCCCAAAGCAAGATTAAAGAGAACATTGTCTGATAATAACTTAAATGAATTAAATTTGGTTGCAAACTGGAGTTTTTTGGAATAGTGTCATGAAGACTCAGTGTCATAATAAAACTGCTGCATTTGTGACATGGGATGCTTTTGCAGCCTTCAAATCTCTTTAATGTCATGTTAGTTTCACACTGAGATAGTGAACAGCTGTTGGATTCAGGTCTGAAATGACAAGTCTTGAAATGTTCCACCCCCCCACTGATAAAGCCCTCTGCTGCAGTTGTATTGTTTTCCTGGTGACTTTTCTCCTGATTAGATTATCAAAATGAAATGTTTCTGAATGAATTATGTTGCTACCATAGTGATTTATGATCAATAAAGTTTAACGAGTCCATTTCAGAGGCAGCCATACGAGACCACGGCACCATGTCAACCTCCACAGTGACTCACAGATGACCTTGCTCTGGATTGTGAGCAGATCTTCCCGTCACACACTTATGTAATTGCCATTATTTTGACAGGAAATGCGTTTGCGATATGATTCGTGATATGAGAGGGAATGATTATTGATAATTGTTACATCATTATTCTTATTTTCATTAAAAAAAACACATTTCAATGGATTAATGTGTGATATGTGTGCAGATGTTCTCTTCAGTCTGTAGACTAACATATGTAATAATAATTACAAAATGATATTTTGACACACATTATGGCTTGAAGAAATATTGGATTTCGATAAAATGTTGATTAATTGTTCAGCCCTACTCTTATCTTTTATTCATCTTTCATTTTTTAAACTGGAATTTTACTTAAAAACAAAAAACGACTGGTCTTGCCAGTAGTTTTTAAGAGTGCTGTTAGTGTGCATCTGTGACAAAGCACCATGAATTGCATTTGTTAGTTAATTGCTAAAGAAAAATCTAGCCAGTGGAGAGTAGATAAAAAGAAAAGAAGGTCAAAAACTTTACCTTCCAGTTGGCCAGTTCCTGAAACTCAATGAGCTTGATGAAGCCTCCCATTAGTATCCCTAGAATGGGTAAAAACAACAATAAACAACAATAAATGACAGACAATGAAAAACAAACACTATAACAAATGTTTAAAATATTCTCAATTTCAATCAATTCAAAACACTGATAACGGACCAACCAAATAAAAGTATAAAGTGCTGTGTGAGTACACACAAAAATCACAACATACATTATCTCAAGGCACCGTAGATAGAAAGACAGAAACCTTTACAATACTACAGAGGGAAGAGAAACCCAACAGTTCACAAGCATCAGTGGAGAGAAAAACTGCCTTTTAATAGAAGAACAAATCTCTGACAGAACCAGACTCAGAGATGTGCTGCATCTGCCAAGACTGGTTGGGGTGAAAGGACAAAATGGGGGACAGAGGAGAGGAGGGGGAGAGAAGTATTGTTTTTGGTGGCTCTCTGTGTGTGTGTCTGCTTGTTTGTGTTTCCACACTTGGCAGTTTGACCAGCAGAGGCCGCCAGAGGCTCGTTGTGTGAATGGGGTGAAGTGTGCCATCTCTGATTGCCTTGTTTTTAATGCTTTTCCTTGCAGCTGTGGTAAATTCATATTCATTTATACATGCTCCAAATGTCACGCATACACACGGCCCAGTTTATAGTATTTACTTCATCATTGTGCCATCAAATATGCAATCTATAGAGCAAATAAGCTATTTTTGTGAAAAGACATAGAGTCAGTATTTCAAGCACTTTTCAAACCTTGAAAACACAACATTTTCAAGGATTTCAAGCACCTGTACAAAACCTGTATTGCTTGACTCTGAGTAAGTCCTCTTGGGCACTCAGCTCCCGTGTTGCACAGCTGATTGTCGACTAAAAGAGCAAGATAAACACAGGGATGTGTAAAAAAAGAGGGGCAAGAAGAACGAGATAAGACGTGGTTCAAGAATCAAAGTACTGAGAATGACCCAGATATAAATGTGGCGGGATGGACCAGTGCAGGGAGGACAGTGACAATGACTGAAGGAGAAAGGGGAAGTGATGAGGAAGGAAAAGTAGCCCTTCCTGATGTGTAAGCAGAGGACACAGAACATGTGAGAGGAAAGACAGACCTTCAGGGTCAAGACAGATGTGTCACTGAGTTCATCTGTGTCTAACTGCACACAAACATACAGAGATGTAGAGGAAGTGGAACCTACCAAAAATGACCTTACATTAAAAAAAAAAAAACGTGCTTCCTAAATCTATTAAGAGTATGTTTTTTTCTACCCAGTGCTCAAAGTTCTAGGAGTAACTCCACCGTGGAGTTAATCATCTTGAGCAGCGGTCAGTAGCACACATCTGGATTCTCACATCTTAGCTTTCTTTATACACACAGCCGTTGTAGTTGTACATTTATTTTGGGTAAGTCATTTCAGACAGGAGGCAGAAAAAATAGGTCTTGTGATGAAGAGGTTATTAAAGACCAGCTAACTTCCTCTCCCTCTTCCCTCTCTCTACATGATACAGAAACAGACACACCCACAAACAATGACAACACACACACACACACACGTGTACACCTGTGTGTCTTTACACACACTTGTGGGTGAATAGGGCTCAGACGTGTCATGTAAGACTCACTCACCGAGAGACACCACGGCCACACTCTCTGGGAGGACATGGAGCTTGAACTTGATAAGCAGGTGTACCAATACGATGCAGATACCTGGAGGGAGCAAAAAGCAAAAACAACTGAGGAAACGCATCCACGTCGAGACCACCGTGACACAGGGACTCAGATCAGCCCAGGACCTTCATTAACCACCAGTGAAATCACAGCAAGTTAGCTTATGACAGAACCATGGACAGTCATGTTTTAATTAGGGATGAGCCGATGCAATAATTGGTACTGGGATCAGTCTGATACTGGACAAAACCTCTCTATCCTCATTTCCTGACTGTAAAAATTCAACAGCATGCTTTTATTTATTGGGAGAGGAATATTTGTCAGACAGTTTGAGACTTGAGACACAGATGTAGTCAGGTGTAAAATGACTGATGTTTTAAGTGTATACAAACAAAGAACGTCCGCTTGTTCGCACAACGGTTCACTTGACAGGCTTCAAACTTGGCATTGTTTGCATTTATAAAAGAGCGTCACAACACACAATGAACAGGTTTCAGCTCATGAAAGCAGCAGAATTCACTTGTGAAACTTTGCTTCTTTGTGTTTTCAGACAGTGGACATAGTCTGCGGGTTTGTGAAGTGAAGCGTACGTAGTGGGATGGAACTCTCAGCTGGTCACTCCACTGGAAAGTGGAAAATGATCTGACTAATCACTTGATTTATAGCGTTTCTGAGGAGCTAATCTTATTCATTTCTAATTTCAGCTCTAGTTTCTCAACTATGAAGCTGTTATCAACACATTTGTGCTATTTCAAAGACAACTGTGTAACAAATATCCTATTCTAAAAATAAACACCCCACAACATGACTCACAACATTTTATATTTGTATCTGTCCAATATCTGATCCAGTGATTTTGACCAGTATCAGACCTCTGTAGCATCCCTAGTGGGCACCAGTGTGATTGACAGCTGGTATCTTCTGTGAAATGGTATCGCGGCGTCAGTCAAATCACGAAACGTGTTGAGTTTGTTCTTCCAGATGTTTATATACGGTCTATGGCAGGGGTGTTTTTTTTAACAAGTTACATACAAATGCACTGTTCTATAATCATTTTATTTCCCTTGTCACAATGATCATCTTTAAAAGGCAACGTAACCAAACTAAGCCACGCACGAGTGAACAGATGAAAAAATGCTGCCTTTCTTTCACATCTGGAGTCAGATATCATAATAAGAGGTGAATGCATTGCAGTAAAAGACTCTGATTTCAAAGCACAACTCCTTACCAGCTGAGCTGAATAATACGTTACATATGCTAATACGCTGCGGGCCAGACAAAATCTGACCGATGGCCGTAATTGGTGCGCGGGCCGGACTTTGGACACGCCTGGTTTACAGTCTCACTTTTCTAGTGCAATGTTGCAGTTGCCTTCACCTGTCTTTGACATTAAACACATCACTTCCTGATTGCAGTGCGGGAATGTCACCTGCCAACATAACATTGTGTGAACTCACTTGACAATAGTTTGAATGTAACAGACACATGATCTTTTTGTTTTTTGTTATTTGCGGCATTGTCCACACACTCTGGTCAAAATTCCTCAGCTCCCCTCTGATCACACACTCTGGTATATACAGTAAACCAGTGTTTCTGATTGTCCTCCAAGTACCACCAGAGGAGGTTCGCATACCACAGTTTGAGAATCATGGC
This sequence comes from Solea solea, assembly GCF_958295425.1. Classification (NCBI taxonomy): domain Eukaryota; kingdom Metazoa; phylum Chordata; class Actinopteri; order Pleuronectiformes; family Soleidae; genus Solea; species Solea solea. The sequence continues at coordinate 26,982,185 of NC_081144.1, read as the reverse complement.
CCGAAAAGCATAGCTAGTCTTCCTGGGGTATCACTTTAAAAATGTACATTAAATACGTATAACGTCATTTTGAACCGTTAAAAACAACACAGAGGAAAATACTGAGAACCATAAAAACTGCTGAAATCATGCAATAATAGTGGGAATTTATATTAAGATAATATGGAAATAAATGAGCTAAATCAAAATGACAAGGCAAATGTTTCCTTTGAGTCAATTCTTGTGAAGGGAAAAGTAAAATGCATAGTGCTGATTTACAGGATTTACAGGAAGTCGTATTTTGGATTATTCTATGTGGTTTCTGGACTGATTTCTGAGGAAGTCGTTTTATTGCTAAGCTCAACCGATTTCAGTGAAACCACACGCGATGTGTTTTTAGCCTGGAAAACTGGCCATGACTGTCTGTTTGTGGTGCTGCAGGAAAACCAATCACAAGTTTATCTGGGTGATATTTTGTAACCTTATACATTTTTAATGCCACTTCCTTCATCTAAAGCCTCAAAGTGGTGAGCATTTGACTCAAACTGTGGTGACCTAACATGCATAATGGGCACTTTGAGTGCCTGAGGAAGCATTACATGACCTCTCACATATTAGTGTGTAACCACATAGCCTCCGTTATCTGCATCCTGATTCATCCATACTTCCACTTCCACATTCTGGAGTGGCTGGTGTGCATTTGTTTTTTTTAGATGACTTTTGTCATTAACTGCAGTCACTGAAATGGACTGAAGCAGTAGATACTTAGCAATGCAATAAGCCGAGATGCTACCTACCAATGACCAACAGGCTGAAGAATATCGTCAGCCCGTTGGACTGCTCCTCCTCTTGAGCCTTGACCCCCGTCTGCAAGGGCAGAATGGGCTTGAGGGTCGGTGGCGCTGTGGTCGGAGGCTTGACAATGGTTGAGGCAGAGGAGAGGAGAGTCTCATTGTTGTAGTTATCTGTGTCATTGGACTTGCTGCAAACAGACAGTCACAAATAAAAGCATGATGTTGTGAGGCACTCAGTCAACTAAGGTATATACATATAAACATGCATACACTACCAGTCAAAAGTGTGGACACACCTTCTCATTTAACAGTTTTCATGACTATTTTAATTGTAGATTCTCACTGAAGGCATCAGCCCTATGAATGGACACATATAGAATTATGTAGTAAACAAAAAAGTGTGAAATAGTTCAAAACATGTTTTAGATTTTAGATTCTTCGAAATAGCCACCCTTCGCTTTGATTCCTGCTTTGCACACTCTCAGCCTTCTCTCGACGAGCTTTACTGAGACGATTCATTCCTGCCATAATATGAATTCTAACAGCTGTCAGCTGTGTACTAACCTGATTTCTGCACAACATAACTGATGGTCCCAACCCCATTAAGAAGGCAAGACATTCCACAAATGAACCCTGACAAGGCCGTGAAGTGAGAACCATTTCAGGTATTTATACATTATGAAGCTCAATGAGAGAAGGCCGAGGGTTTGCAGAGCTGTCAACAAAGCAAAGGGAGGAATCGAAAATATAAAACATGTTTGGACTTATTTCACACTTCATTAATAGTTTTGATGCTTTCAGTATATATTAGGGGTGTCAAAGTCAAATGTTAATTCTCACATGTATGTATACATATGCATATACATATGTATATTAGGGCATAATATTTTTCCCATGTGGATCAGCCGTACAATCAGTGTCTGTCTTCCTTAAATATTTCTTCCCAGTTACTATACAATACTATACAATATGGATTTTCAATAATATATTCATTTTTTAGGGATAGAAGGAATAAGTAAAGAATGTAATTGCACCGATTACACCTTTATTACATTATGTACTGACCTGTTTCTCACGGTACTATATATATATATATATATATATATATATATATATATATATATCATTTATTCATACAACCTCAAAATGAAAACAGCTGTTGGGCTGCTGTACACCGGGAACCCTTAGAATGACGCTACCACACTGGGCTACATGCTACAGAGATGGGTGTATGTCGTGAGACCTGACCTGAGAGACTGTCCGTCCACCTGCGAAGTGTTTGAATCGACTCCATCGTCTTCATCGTGCTTTACTTGTATTTGCTGCTTCTCCACAGGGACTTGTTTCACTCGCTCTCCCCCGTCGTCATCATTCTCACGCGGCTCCAGCGACTTGTCTCTCTCGGCTCGCTGTGGTTCGCAGGGGTTTAACAACAGGAAGACGGTCAGCAACAAAACCTCCCGTCCGACGGCTGCCATTGTCATAACCAGCCGTTTATCAAGTGGAAACACACGGTTCTGCGATACAATAACACGGTTTCATGTCGGACATGGACGTGGATCTGTTGACATTTCGGACTCTACTTCCGGGTGAAACGTCAGCAGGAAGTCCGTTTTGTTCGAAAGACAAATGTCTTTATTAAAATAACTGAAAGATAGAAACAGACGCAGAATGTTGCAGATAATGTCTTCAGTTAATTCGCCTTTTCAATAAACTCGGATGAGAGTTCACTTTGGACGATTTTTAAAATAAAGTGTCACTGTTTAAAATCCTTGTTGTACTCAATTACCCATCAGCCACTGGGGCGTAGAGTCAACCGTTGATGGATATTGTAGTTCTATGTCAGTACCACGGATGTACGCGGTCAATGTAAATGACAGCATATTAAAAGCACCTGTTACCTTATAATAACAATATTGTACAACTATAAACGAATCTCTGTGGCTGTGTACAGAAAGTGTGGTAAATCAAACTTGAATTACTGTGGCATTTTTACATACACATCAAAATAAAAGTTCACCACGTTCAAAATCTTGGGCTTACAGTAAGTTTGTATGGTGATAATCCAGGGCATGTGAGGTCACTTGTGGCATGTGAGTTTCTGAGTTGGAAATATAGGGTCTGACTCCAATGCAAACACAATGTCTACTAAAACAATATAAACTTTCCCAACATTTATTTATTTGCTAAAGTTTCCCCTTAATGACCCTTAACTGGAAGGAGACGGCTTATGGTGCTTTTCCACTATAGTTCTTGCACAACTCGGCTCAGCTGGAGTCTACTTGGTTTGGTATCAGGTGTTTTCCATCACTATAGTCCCTTCTCAGTGTGGACAAGGTCGTCACCGTGGCTGCATGAATCTGCCATGACGTCTTTTTTTATGATGAGCAAACCTAAGTTATTTTCGATGTACTGAATCATTCGAATCAGCGAGTTAAAAAGCTTAGTTCAGTACTTCCTGCTTGGCCAGCAGTCTGTTGACGTCACATTTTAGTTTCAGATCATTCCAGAATAAAACAAATACATTACAATGGCATATTAGTTGCATTTGGCATGACAAAAAAGAGAGAAGAATAAAGATTCTGGCTGGTTTTTGACTTTTTAGTTCAGCTTTGTAGAGTAATTTATCTGCTTTATGCTTTTCTTGCTTCACAGGAGAGAACTGTGTTGCTCTGGATGTTGAATGGTCACCAAGAAGCTAAAGAACATTTTTTACACAACTCTGCACCAAATATATCCCAAATTACTTTCTTAGCAATAAGACATTTAACAACATTAATGTTTACTGTACATTGTTATACCATACTATATGTCAATAAAAGTAATAATAATAGTAAATAATAAACTATTATATAGTACTTTCTTAACAAATGTTTGACACTCAAGTCGAAACAACGTATCATCTTCTCACAATTATTGTTATTGTTGATTAAATGTGATTAAAAAATAATTTGACTAAATTAGTTAATACGTTCAATTATTTTTTTACATAATTTATGATGGTCATGAATCATGAATCATGTTACATGAGTGCTGCTTGAATATTGTGCATTTTATTGATTTATTTCTTTATTCAGTTCTCCTTTTATCTCCGGTCGCCAGGTTACGCTGTGCGCGCGGACGTTCTTCTTCTTTTTCCTTTTTTCGGTGGTGAACACTGTTAACGCCCACTTTCCCCTCATTGCTCATTTTGCGGAGAGACAGGTCCATTCTCGGGCCAGGCAGGCAGACACACGGGCAGGCAGGCAGACAGACAGACGGGCGGACCCGAGCATCCATCAAAGACATTATCGGTGTGTGAGTGTGTGTGAGTGTGTGTGTGTGTGTGAGGCTAAAACATGTTTTCCTCCTGAAAACACAGGCCACGTCAAAGCCGAGCAGCCAGTATCGATACCGGGGGCAGGACGCGGGACTCTCACCGAAACCATCACCGCAGAAATGGATTGTGAGCGTGTTCAGTGACGAGCGGAGCTCCCCTTCCTCTTCTCCTCTCCTCCTCTGCTCCACTGCTGCTGCTCCTGCTCCTGCTGCTCCTGCTGCTTGTTATTGACCTATCGCGGAAATAGACGGTCTTCCTCCTCGTCTCCTGGTTCCTCACTCGCTCCCTCCCCTCTGTCTCTCCGTCACTGCTGCCGCAGAGTGAGCGCGCTCCTCGGCTCATTGAATCCCGGAGCGTCCGCAGGCCACTGACTGACATCTGGGCACATCACAACTGCTGCAGAATAACGCGGACCCTCCCTGTGTGTGTGAGTGAGTGAGTGAGTGAATGTGAGAGTGTGATTTATTCACGCCTGTATTATAATGCCGACACATCTGCGGTTTCGGAGAAGGTCATTCCTTGGGCTCATATTCCTCTTCTCACTGTCCACCTCCGCATTGTACTTCATCTACTCCGCTCCCGGAATCGGTAAGTCGCCACCGACACTATCACGGTTGTGATTTTGATGTTAAAAAACGTGTCTTGCTTTAACGGTGCTGCTGTGGCTGCTGTGGCTGCTGTGGCCGCGGTGTGGTCATGTGTGACGGACTGGACTCAGTCCACGGTGATGCTGGATCATCCGTGTACCTGACGGTGCTGCTCATACTGTTCACGAGCACTAACGAGCATCATGGCGGCTGTAAGCACGCTGGTGCTGGCATAGAGAGAGCGTCACATAAAGGGAAAATATGTCTTTTTATTTGGTTTGTTATAGTTCTAACAATGTGGGAAGAGATCTTGACTTGCTGGTTCGAATCCCACCAGGTCAAGGACTGGGACTGCCTCTGACCAAGGCACATGGGGGGAGCACACCCAGTGTACTCTTCCACACAGACATGGAACATAATGGTGCTTTTCCATTCTACAGCTCTAGCACCATGTGGCTCTACCAGGTTTGGGTCTCGTCGTTTCCCATGACTTCATAGAACCTTCTCAACGTGGTCTGCTGTGACGTGGTTTTATACTCGACCCTCACATCAGCCACCTAACACCTCTCTGTAGTGCTCTTGCCCGTTTAAAAAGGCAGGTTGGATTCTTGTGTTTTGACTCTTCCGGTGACGACACTCACTCACTGATCAGTCTGTTGACGTCACATTTTGGCGTCGGCTTGGAGCAGGTGAGCAGGTATCTATCACCAGGTACCATCCTCATGGAAATCTAGAACTGTGTCATGGAAAAGCCCTTTCAAAGAGGGCACCCAGAGAGCAACTGTAATGGTGATTATTGGCTGTCTGCCTGTGGACTACAGTAGAGCTACCAGAGCTGTAAACCATCACAAATGTATGTGTGAGCGTTGTGATTATGATCAGGAACTAATGTTTGAAAAACTACATTTAGTTCTGTCTTGTTCCTCTCAGTCGTATCGTCAGGGTAATTGTGATCCATGTGCGTGTCACATGGCTCGTACTGTCTGGGCTGTCAAAGGTCACGTTATGACTCATGCCCATGTGGTGTGTACAATGTAACCTGAGCATGAGAGATGACCAATCATTTGCTTCCTGTGAGTCTCATGCAGTTGTATAATATCATGTCGTGAATCCTTCCTATCAATAATTCATCGGTGTGCCTCATTGTGCCTCCCCTTCTGTCTCTCTCACTGTGTGTGTGTGTGTGTGTGTGTGTGTGTGTGTGCCGTTACCTCGTCAGGATCTTTGTTGGTATAAACATTCCATACTTTTCTATGCACAGTCATTTTTTATTTTTTATTTATCCTTTATTTTACCCAGGAATGTCCCAGAGAGTCCTGGTCAAGATAGAAGCACAAATACCTTTAATTTGACTACTGTCTTTGTCCTGTGCTATGCTAGGTGGTGACACACCCCCTTTTAGCTTGTTAGTATTAGGTATTTTCTGGTTGACCTATGACACCGCAGACTGAAACAGCTAGAGCTCTATGAAATCTTTTTTTGACTAGTCTTTTTTTCCCTTAAATTACATTTGAATTCTTCTGAGCTTTATTTTTTCAAATATTTCACACTTATTTTACCAGCAATTGTCTTAAAATATGGCACTATTTATCGATTATCAAAATAGTTGACAATTCATTTAATAATCAATTAAAAATGAATTAATCAAATAATTGTTGCAGCCCTGAAGTACTGAAAATAAATATATTTATGCAACACAACATTGCACCATTTTATCATTCCTTTATCTTTAAGTATGAAATGCATAACCTTAGACAAAACATTCCATTTGTAATTAACATTAAGTGATTTTAAGCATACTACTGTGATTGTTCAACACGGTGTACTTTAGGTACTGATGAGTTTCAGGCCACGCCCCCTCCTTGTTTGCAGGATTTAGCTAGACTAGAAGCGGCTGTAGTGTCTTTATCTTTTCGAGAGGAATGTGTGACTCGACACAAATACTGTGTTGAATGTGTTGAAGTGCATGTAGCTGTAATTGTGCTTTGTAGAGGATGCTGCTGCTTTTCATTGTACTTCTTTAGCTTTGAAGCTAAGTGGTCGTCGTCATCCGTGATTTTATTGGTGCTGTTGATTCTACTCTGGCAGAATTCACAGAACATCATAGCACCTGACTCTGTTCCCAGTTAGTTTTTAGTTAGTTAGTCTCAGCTAAGACATTGTTGTGAAGGGAAGCTGCGCTGGTCCCACATGGCTAAACTTCCCCCTGTCTTGGCTACACGATTTGAAAATCCAGCATTTCAGTCAAATCATGACAAATTCTGCAATTTTGTTCGTTGATTAAATTTTTACTGCTCAATCCACAATCATTAGCGTCCAAGGTACCATGTGGCGTGACATTCTACTATCCATTAACTTCAAAATATTTCATTCTTTACAATTCAGGCTCCTCGTCAGTCCTTCTGTGTACTGACTTTTACATTACTTTACATAACTTCTATTCTTTCTGGGTCAAAGGGAACTGTGAAAGCTTCGCAGACCATCATTTTACTTCCGAGTGCATTATCATAGTGTGTCATTCATACTCAGAGAAATTTAATTTAGTACAGTTTCCCGTAACATATTAGTTCCTGTAGATGTAATCCAGTTTTCGTCACGCTAATACAGGAACTTGATTTTTTTCTAATGCCATGTAAATGTACTTGCTGACTGACCTTGTCGGGACCATTTGTCCACATGGAGACAAAAGCCTTGTCCTAACGAGGCACAACTTCATGGTTAAAGTTTGGAGTAAGATGTGAGCTGTGTTATTTTAGAAACATAGAATAGGGATAAGGCTTTAGTTTGGCTATGTGAATATTTGGAAGTCTGTGAGTATGTGTGTGTGAACGTGTCTCTTTCGTCCGCTCTCAGAGGCGTCGTCCACTCATTCTATCAGCCTCAGACACATTTGTCCAAGTCCTTATCATCCACGTGATGCTCAAACATCTCTTGCATTATTACACTGAAGGCTTATCTGGACGAATAGCACTGTAAAACTGGGACTTTCACCTGACTCTGTCCTTGAGTCTGTGCCAATGTGATCAGCAATAACTTTCTCCTTGATGATGAATTTGCACATGAGAAGCAATAACATGCTTCACCAAGACTAGCATGAGTTAATAAACTGCAGTTTATGTTTATGTTGCCCTGTTGTTAACTGATAACGCAGATGTCAGGGTGGTACTAATTGTGGTGAGTTTGATTTTCCAGTCAATGTCGTTTAGTAATCAATAATCGATTACTAAATGAACCGTCAACTATTTTGATAATGGATTCATTGTTTCTTTAAGAATGACAAGCTTTCTGATTTTCAGCTTCTTAAAATGAATATTTTCTGGTTTCTTTGCTCCATATAACATAGAAATCATTCAATCAACGGAATCCTTTTGGTTTGTGGACAAAACAAGGATGAAAAAAGGATCACATGGTCAGTCAGTATGTTTTTTCATGCACAGTTTAATCAAGCTAAGGCCATAGCTAAGACAACATGCCGATTATACACGCGGAGGAGAAAATCAAGTCCTGAAGCGTGGTTCGGGACCCACAGATCGGTTTTTCTTTCCCAACCTAAATAACATGCATACAATTAAGTTGTGATTCATTATTAAAGATTAATTTATCAATTCAAATTCTAATACTAGGGGTTACAGATATGGTTGCTACATTATGCATGAATTTGCTCTTGTTTTGTTTGCCATAAAAGCTGCTCCACATGTAGAACCTTGTGCTGTGACGTTAAAAAGGAGATTTTTACCACTTACTGCAAGGGCGTGAGTAGTTTACACGGTGACACAAACTTGGCTATGTTTATATAGCAGCTTTCACACAAAGCAAATGCCGCCCATCGACCATCCCAACCAACACAAAAGATGAACAAATATTAAACATACATGTTTTACAACCACACATCAAAGATCTATCCATTTAAAAGTCACATTTGTTGAGGTTGGGCTTCGTTTATGCACTGTAAAAAAACAATACATTGCATTCCATGGAGGTATAAAATGTGTCTAAGGTAAATAACTACACTTGTAGAGCTGCAAGGTTGTGAAATGGTGTCTGTGTTACACAAGTGTAGCCTTTCTAAAACCTTAAAAAAGAAGGCACCGAAATGGGTATTGATTCATTCACGCCTTTTTACCTGCTGTGGACAATTTAATCAATAAGGGGATCAAATGTCATATGGAGGGCACATTACGAACAGGAATAGGCAACTTATGTCTCAATAATGGACATCAACGATTCCTCTAAATGTGAAACAAATGAATAGTTGAGTAACTATAGGCTAAAAATAATCCTTCATTCACTCGTTTACTAATTTTCCAGCTCAAATATTGATGGAGGACTGTAAGTGGTTGGGAGCTGCGTAGTCCACCCCCTGCTATTCTGACTGTATTGTGGGGGGGGGGGGCTGTAATGGCCATGTGGCCGACCGGGGGGTAGTTTAGAAATGGAACAAGCACCGTCCATTAATTATAGATGGTAACCAAGAGCAGGTTGGCTTCTGCTACTATTACTAAAAGCTACAGTTTAGTCTTTCACACTTCAGCTTCCTGACTTCTCTACATAATTGGGGCTTTTCCATTATACAGGTCTAGCACTTCATTTTTGCTGAATCTTAGGCTGCCACGATGGCGGTTCATAGAAACCGAGTAACGTGACATCTGAAGCTCGACACTGATATCACTCCAATAGTCTTCTTACCTCTATTAACCATCTTAGCTGTTAATAAGACATTTGTGCTGATGCTTTCACAACCTTGCTGTAATCCACCATTTCAAAAACATAATGCCCCAATTGTGTGAGACATTTGCGGCCCTCTCTCTTGTCCCATGACAGTGGTGGTGGACATCTCTCTTTATAGCATGCTGCCTGAGTTTATTAAAGCATTTACTTCATATTCATGGTGTACAAATGTGATATTTTACATTTTTCTTTGTCCTGACAGTACTTCACGCGATCATCAATATCAAATGTGCTCTAATGTTTATCACTAACTTGCACAAGTGAGCACTAAAACCTGTGATTTAAGATATAACTTACAAAGATGAATAATCTACAGTGATCATCATTAGGACATTCAGATAAAACATTTCTGCATTTGACTAGACTAACGTTGTATAGTTTATCGAATAGTGCATTTACATTATCCAGATTGTTTCCAACGCTCATTTCACAGCAATCTTTATTTCTATTCAACCTAATGAACCATTTCATTTTGGTCGCTTTTTAATTACCTCATTCACCTCTGATTTAACTTCTGGGACAAACACCCTTGAAACACTGATAGATTTTCATAGTTGTGGTGAAGAAGACAACAATTCCCATGATCCCTCAGTGCCTTTTGTTACTTTTGCAATGCATGTTGGTTTGTGGAGCGACCACATTGGCCATTGCGTGGCCCTAGAGAAAGGCCACCAATAATTAGTTATGTCATAGTATTGTAAATGTTGACCACACCCTGAAAGCTTCATGTAAATTAAATTGTTACTGATGGCGTACTTCCTGCTGCCAGTCGGTGGCGTACTTCCTGCTGCGTGCTTTTCCTGCAAACACACTGTAACCCACATACAGATCTAAGGAAGGTTAGGGCTACTGTGTGTCAGTGCTTCATCGCTAGTGGGAACACATAACGTGTCAATCTGTCAGATCACAATTATCGTAGGTCCTCATGTCCACGCTAGGTTTGGTGAGTTTTCGTGCATGGCCAGGCCCACAAAAGTGCGTTAAGTCAGTGAAAGAGAAGTGAGAAGATTTTAAGACGTTACGTTTCTGTAAACGTTAGTCCAAGTAAAAGAAGTAAAATTCAACTATAATTAGTCGGACTAACATAGCTGGATAATTCAATTCAAAGTCCAATAAGACAATTACCAGGAAGTAGAAGGAGGTGACTTATTAACCGCAGTACTGGAAAACAAGAAACACTATAAACAACACCTGCTCACCCCTTATTTCACACTGTCGTACAGTTTTATTATTGGATGGACGTGTGCTGAGGTTTCAGCTGCTGTGGTTAGTGTAGCGCCAGTGAAGAGACCATAGAAAATGGGCCCAGTTAACAAACCACAACACAGAATTAGCTTTCAATTGAGCCCTCCCCAACAGAATGCACCAAGTGAATTGATCCTCCTCTCCGATTACTTGGTATTGTGGACCTAGTCAACAAAAGATAGAGCGATTAAAATCAGGCATCAGAGTACAATATGCTGCGAGCTGTTAAATATCCCTGCGGATTATCGCTAATATAAGTGTCTTAACCACCATTTTGTGTATTTGAACATGTATCCTTTTAAGAGGAAGTGAAAACAGACCCCGTGTGTCTACATTCTTTATACATCAACCCATTTACCATACAATTATATAGCGCTGGGCAATTTATCCGTATATTAATATACAGTATATATAATATTATATATGTGGATATTCTCTTAGATTTTGGATATCGTCATATCATGAAAAGGTTTCAGTGATGACTTTTCTTGGTTTTAAAGGCTAATAAATTAGTGAAATACACCAAATATACATGTATGTATAAATATATATATATATATATATATATATATATATACACATGTGTATATATATGTGTATATATATATATATGTGTGTGTGTGTATATATATATATATATATATATATATATATATATATATATATATGTATATGTGTGTGTGTGTGTGTGTATAGACAAATCAGTTCTTGTAACCCGGTTAACTTGGTTTTACAGTGGTTTTCATAAGTTACACCTTGATGCTGATAAGAGGATGTGGTGATCTGCTGCCTGAAGTCAGCCTGATCAAATATTACTATTAATATTATATTACTGTTTCATTCTAAGCTTTTTTTCACTGTGAACATACAAAGCCAGTAAACAATGACAAGAGCCTGGATCTCCTTCCCATAGCATTCGTCTATACTGTATATTCAATTATACAGGACTTTGCCCCCTCTTTGAATGTGAGTGGATTTCTGAGGGACTCTGTAGAGATGCAGCAGAATAATTCAGAATGAAGAGGGAAAATAGAAAAATGGGAAAGGGCAATGTGGAGGAGGGGAGGGAGAGAGAGGGAGGGATAAAAGAGATTAGCTGAGCTCCTTCCTTTCTGCTGGTTTGCACACAACGGGGAACCCATCCAGAACACCTGAGCAGGACCTCCTGTGGTACCCAGGTGGTTCCAGTGCACCATGTCCCATTTTCAGGGCTTATTCCCTTCCACCTCCAATCCTCGCTCTCCCTCGCTCTCCCTCCTCTCTCTCTCTCTATTCCCTATCTTCCTCCATCCCTGTCTCTCTGACTCCCATGTGCACTCATATGCTCTGTCACTGCTGCCTGTGCATTGCCCCTGAGCACTGATGCTCCGACTGATGCAGACTGGGGATGCAGGGCACAGCTGGGCCTGATGGAAGCAGTTTATTTAATTAAAACATGAGGATCCCCACCGGAGCACGAGGTAGGGGAAGACGCGGCCTCTATTTATAGGTTTGAACACAGATGCAAACACTCACGCACACTCACATCCACCTCTACATCAAGGGAGAGCGAGGAGAACAAGAGGCCAGGCGCCTGGCTTTGTCTCATGTTTGTTCATGTGTGAGTGATGGTCTGTTACACTGTTCATGATAGTCAGGCTGGTGGTTTTCAGGTTTCACAACAACAGTGGCGTGCACAGACATTTTGGGGGCCAGGTGCTCAGTGAAAAATAAGGGCACTTTGTGTGGCATGTGGAGATTATAAAAAAAAAAACATTACAGGCACATGTTATATTATCAATATAATATTAATTGGGGCCATATTATCACACGCTTTTAATCGTGGAGAATTTGTAGATGATCATGTCAGCGTGGGCCACATACACTGTTTGAAATAACAACCAACTTTCAAAAGGGCAGACGCTATAGCACCACCTAGTGTCTACCTGTGCACGCCTCTGACTAAAACAGTAGCCCAATAGGCTGCTACCTCCTCGACTACTACTGTAGTTTTCATATTGTTTTTCATATTTGAAAGAGATACAGTATGTAGTTGAGACAATATCACCATACCGGTACACTTCAGATCTCTTCAGCCCCCTGCAGCAGAACCAGCAGAACCAGCGACTGCTGTATGAAAAGGGTGTGAAACTCGTGGTGCTGCTGTGGCCAAGGGCTCGCAGGCGCAGTGTGTCTCTCGCCCTGCAGGCTGTGTACATTTGTGCTATTACATCAGAATATAGGCGTATGTAGGCCTGTGTTTCTTCTATGATACTGTGACGCTCTAGGCCTGTTTTTGTTATTTGCACATTATGTCTGTAATTGGTTTTCTTTACATAATACTTTACATGTTTCAAACAGGCAACACTATTGTTTATATCTGTTGTTATATGCACAGCTGTTTGGAGCAAAAAAAACTAAACTAAACCTAAATAAATGGTTGATGGTGATGAGTTAAAAGTACACACTTTACCCGTTTTTTCAAAATATGGTTATAATATCACATATCGCCATTTGAAGAGAAAATATCGAGATATGAGTTTTGGTCGCCCAGACCTACAAGCACCCTGATATATTGGATATCAGTGAAAACATATCGTGCATCCCTAATATAATGTTGGTATTAGGTAATCACAACGAGTTCTCTGAGTGTTTAGCTTCTTAAATGGGAATATTTTCTGCTTTCCTCGCTCTATTGAACAAAGAAATGATTAGAACTCTAGGTTTTTTTCAGCTAAACGAGTGCTTTATACACGGGATGAGGCCGTCAGGTGAACCACCATCCAAAGTGATGACCTTCTTGCTGTAAGGCGACATTGCTAGCCCCTCTGTTGGTATCAATACTATTGCAAACGGGTATCAGATTGTTGTTGCTATTGTAAAGCAGTGTATTTGCTCAGTAATGAGATATGTGGCTGATCCTCTTCACTTCACTGACACATCTACATTATTATCATCTTCACTGAGCTGTCGCAGAGACGACCAGTTTACACTAAGTACACGTCTCACAAGCAAATGATAGTCATTGCTTTTAAATGGAATCCAGCTCATGCTGTCATGTGTTCAGGTGCTGACATCATTTTAGCTCCCGCTGCATGTTTGTCTGCATTTCTTCTACATGCTAGAATAAGATTATGTCGATGTGTTGTGATTTGTCGCTGTAGTGTGGCAGCTCTTTGCCCCCACACCCACCACACTGCACACGCGTGTGGTCATTCACCTCTGGATCTGTTTGTTTGCTCAGCCACTTCCTGCAGCGCTGACTCTGCAGTATAACAAGGGGGCGGCGACTTCACCCCCAAGAACATTTGAATCCTCATTTGGGTAAAAACTGGCACATGAGGTGGATGTTGACTCTGAGCGGGAAGATGCTCGCAAAGTTCAGGAGACGGAGGATGTTCTGGGCCTGTGTCGTTTTGAGAGGAAGAAGTCACGACTGAGTCTTTCATGTGTTCACAACCTGTCCTCCTCCCCGTGGCCTCATTAATTGGGTTGAATCATTAGCTTTCTTCAGGGGGTGGATGTGTTTGACTTGCTGCACTTTGGAACTTTTTATAAATGTCTAAACATAAATCAGTTGTAGTCTTTAGGGCCCCTTTACAAGGGCTCCAATCTCAGGGTTTGTTTGTTTGCGTATTACCTCCATGTTTGATACACATCTAAGGATTCTTTTCATAATCGATTCATCTTTTGATTGTTTTCTCGATCGATGCCTAAAATGTCAGAAAATGTTCGGAGATGTTTGAAAAACCTCCAAATTCCGATGTCGTCAAATGTCTTGTTTTGTCCACAAACCAAAATAATCTGAGTTTTAATGATTTCTTTGTTAAACCAGACAATATTTACATGACACTGATGCTGCTGTTAATGCAGTCGTGATACTCAAACCATCCATCTTTCATCCTCAAGGCAAAATGTAGTGAAAGCTCAGTTGATCGTGAGGATCAGTCCTCAGGAGCCGGGGACGGTCAGGGTGAAATATTTGCCCTCGCAGACGCACATGTGGCATTAAACTATCAAAGCTCCTCTCTATTTTAACTTCTTTATCTCTGATTCAGTGATGAGTGAATTTAAAACTCCTAATGAATTCCTGTGGCTGAGTCACTTAAGGTTTCCCAGTTGACGTTTTGACTGCAGTTGCTATGGTTCCCTAAGGGCTTGTTCCCATCTAGGACTGACTTCTTCTTTTTTTTTTTTATCGTCATGGCAACCAGAGAAACATGCCATCCTTGTTTCCATGATGATTCCGGTGACAACAAATCCTAGAGGGGGCGGGGCAGTGATTACAGTCGTTAAAGCAGAGAGCCATGGAGGGTCCAGGTCAGAGCAACGCTCACTGCTTTATTTCAATGAGTCCATGTTGTTTTTCTTGAGTTTAATGACCTTTGACCTTTGTGTGAATCTGCTGCCGAGGGTTACGTCGCTGTGTTGTAAATGTAAGCACTCAGTCCAGGGACACGTGACTCTGAATGAACAAAGGAGTTTGGTTAAACATCAATAGAGTGGTAGTTCATTGCACCTTGTGAGTCAGTCCGAGTCATGAGCGATCGCTGTCCTTGTCATACGGTAAACTTAGACTCGGCCTTAGTACAGAATCGTTGATCATGGAAGTGATTTGACTATAAAATCAGCTGTCACTGCATTGTTGTTCTTATCACATTTGGTAAGAGGAAATCATCTATTCTCAGATGCACCTCCATCCTCTCTTTAACCATAATGAAACGACGGCATCATCACTGCATCATCACTGGTCAAATGTCACACAGCATGACACAAACCCCACATCAAAATATCCCTTTAACACAGAGATAACTTTGGCAGAAGCGCGTCATGCAAATGCTTTACAGCTGACGCTCTCTGCTTTTTATGGCTTTATGACATTTTGTTCATTAAACTCACTTTAAGACCAGGTCTAAGGATCTATGCGGGTTGTTCTACCTTTGACTTTAACGTTTATATAAGGAGTAACACCCATTATTGTTGCACCTGGAAATACTGTTGGTTTATTGAAGTGGCCTCACCCTTTCATGAACTAGCCACTCCCAGTGAGTGTGCTGTACTGTAAGGGCATCCATAACAATTGTTACTGCTTTAACTTGTAGAACTGGTACAAACGGCTCAGATAAGAATGATAAACCTGATACAATCAAAAAAAAACCTGATATTCTGCGTTTTAAGTCCACCCCACAGACACTACGATGTTTTCATCCGGCGAAAGATCAGACTCGACCGTCCAGTCAGGACGGGAGGTGTTCTGTCAGCGTGTGTGTGTGTGTGTGTGTGTGTGTGTGTGTGTGTGTGTGTGTCACCTTGGCTGGTGACGTTTCTAAGCATCCGTTTCCCAGTCAACTGGCTCTCATTGGTTATTGTGGGCTAATGCTCAGGAGGCGCCAGTCGCTGTTCAGCAGTAAATATCAAACATATAATAGTATTATAGTTAGGATTTGAAATCAGGAAGACTGTGATGTGTCTGTTAACCCCTCACACTGCAGCTGATGATCTCTTTGGATGGACCAGATCCAGACTGCGATCTGGCTCAGGAGCCTCTGGTCTGGGGCAGACTTTAACTGAATCATGTCATGGGCGCTTTATTTCTCCATATTGGAAGAAGAATATTTTTCTTTAAAATGTCTCGCAACACGTCTGTGATAAGTAGTATTATGCCATCCCCGTTTGAGACTGTAAGGAATGTGTTATGTTAGATGATATAATAGCAGAAATATGTTGTAATTGTGTTTGGAACACATTTGCAGACATTTGCAGATCTGGAAAACTTGCTGTTTCATGTCTGTGTGTGTGTGTGTGTGTGTGTGTGTGTGTGTGCTCGTACAGCCTCAGCCTCCTTCATGTTCCTTCCTGTTCCTGCTGCTGATATTCTGAGTGTAATTGAAGTCTGTTTAGTCTCGCGAGTAAAAAGACAGAAATGGTGATCCCTGAACGCAACGCTCTCTCGTTGTGTTGACTGTAAAATGAGCCCGGTGCTGTGCTCAGCTCAGACTACAGGTGTTGTAACCTGTAGTCTGAGTCAGAGTCTGAGCACAGCATCGGTGATCAGGCTGGGACCCGAGCAGAGGGAATCATTTATGTAACCCAATCACCCATTAGGAGAATCCCAGGCTTTGTTGACCTGGTCTGGGCCTCCCTTTGTTATTGAGACTGTTACTGTGGTTACCGTGGTCATGTGTTTGTTTGAGGCCAGTCAAACTGTAACTGTGTGATTAGGCCTGAGAGGCTTAATGCTTAAGGCAGCACCGATAACAGGTCTTTTGTGTCGTCTGAAAAGAGAATATTACAAACATCCCAGCAGCTTCCTGAACACCACGATCAATGATCACTTACTGCAGGTGAATATTATTGTAACACACACCTACTGTAGACTGGGCAATCTTCATTCATTAAAAGATCAAATAAAAAAAGCTTTCAATTCTTAAAATGCCTCTAAAACACACTGAAATCCTTTCATCTTACATTTTTGAGTTTTCAACATTGTTAAGTTTAAAATACGGAAGGGGATTAGGGCCATATTTATTTAAAAATTAATAAAAAAATTAAGATAGTCAAAAAGAAATCTCAGAACTCTGACTTGAATCTCAGAACTCTGATTTGAATCTCAGAACTCTGACTTGAATCTCAGAACTCTGACTTTAATCCCATAACTCAGACTTTAATCTCAGAACTCTGACTTTAATCTCAGAACTCTGACTTGAATCTCAGAACTCAGACTTTAATCTCAGAACTCTGATTTGAATCTCAGAACTCTGATTTGAATCTCAGAACTCTGATTTGAATCTCAGAACTCTGACTTTAATCTCAGAACTCTGACTTTAATCTCAGAACTCTGACAACAGGAATCTTAAATAAGAAATCAGGAGCCCGATATCACAGCCTTGAGTTTAGAGCTGCAACTAACGCTTATTTTCATAATCGATTCATCTGTCGATTATTTTCTGGGTTTATCGTTTGGTTCATAAAATATCAGAAAACCTTAAAAACTGTTGATCAGTGTTTGTCAAACGTGGAAATGATGACGTTCTCAAATGTCTTGTTTTGTCCACAAACCAAAATGATTCACTTTGAAAGAAGAAAATACTCACGTTTAAGAAGCTGAAACAATCGGAAATCTTGTTTTAATCATAAAAAAAGCTTTGAATCCATGATAGTAATCGATTAACAATCGATACATGGTTTCAGCTCTACTTGAGTATTTAGAAATATTAATCTCAGTCTGATAGTGAAAATCAGCTGTTTGGCATTACTGGATATCATTTAACAGAATGTTAGTTCCCTCTTACGTAGCGATGTCTTAATTCTGAACTTTTCACTGTTACAGGTCACCCTGTGTCACGAGTAATAATTAGCATCGATATCTTCCCTGAAAAACAATGTTTGTGCATTTTATATACTGCACAGTCCATTTAATGAAGCTAATGAAGCAGTAGCATCTTGAATCTCAAAGTGAGATCAGCTGTTCTTATACGACATACAGTATATACATATATCATATACAGCACACAGACGTTACAAATGTACACTGAGTGGTGTTTTACAGAAGAGAATTGACTCTTCAGTGTGTGTTGGGAAGGTCATGCTGTACACATCGAGGTCAAGATCAGGCCAAAGAGGTAGAAATTCAGAGGGACTCCGCGGTGTAGCAACTGTGGAACAGAGTCTGCTCAGTCCATCTTCCTGCCGGTGGGGGGGGGGGGGGGGTAGCAATGTAGAGCAAGCAAGAGAAAACAGGCAGAGGATGTGGTGTGTGCACGGATGCTTGTGGCAGGTGCTCAGGTGTGTGTGTGTGTGTGTGTAAGTGTAAAAGCAGGCTGAAATAAGCCGGCCGAGGGCAACGATGCCGCAATCACTCACTACTTACCGGACCAACAGCCAACGTCTCATTTTCTGTAAGCCTCGTAATTGTGACAGGAGTTTTTGTGCAATAGCTGCTTCACAGGATTGCTGCACTAACTAATGGACACGATCGTACACGGAAGCATCCATTCATCTGGCAACGGACACGGACGATTGGAGATTGTGAAAGGATGAGACGAGGGCCTGTGTTAGCAAACGAAGTCTGAAGCAACCGAAGAACTGAAAGCCTGTGGTGAGACAGTGAGGCGGTTGTGGGACTTTACAGCAAACCTGACTCACGCTTATCTCAGCAGGCAAGAGCCACTTGAAAACCACCCACCATCCGATCCTCACTATCCTCCATCAGCGATCTTATATATTGTAAGTCTGTGTGCTCTGTTACGTCTAAACGCCGTAGTCTATAAAACTACTGGTGGCTGCAGATTATGCATTAGAAGGTCCTGCACCAGACCATGCTTCACCTTTAACTAGCACCAGAACAAAGTCTAAAGTAATGAGCATCCAGCTGCGTTTAAGTCTTTACCGTATCCACACATCCAATAGAAGAGAGATTAAAGGTTTAGGATCTGCAACCTCAAATCACAGCCTCCCTCCCTCCCTCCCTCCCTCCCTCCCTCCCTCCACCTTTAGTCTGCAGTGAGGAACAGCCAATAAACCCGAATCAGAGACGCATACATTCCTCTTGGAATTAACGGGTTTCAGTAGCTCTGTAATATACTGTGAGCAGGTGGCTGCATGTGAATGTGCTGGTTCGCCAGTGTAAGACTGTCTGGTTGAATGGTCAGAGGTTGCTGGCAGCAGTTTGTGGATGTTTAGATAAGCAGAGAAAGAGTTAGTGACAGTAGTGCTCACCTATATAAACAGTAGGTCTGAGTTTGGCTGTGTTGCTGTTGTGTTTGTCAGCTGCAGGAGACTCAAAGCCTCACTGAGGAAATCTATCTGAAGAAGTGAAGAAGATTATGGTCCAGGACCAGGACCTCCCATCCCATGCATGCAAACTTAAGGCCTTTCATTTAAACGCCTTTTTCATTTTAGACCACGTTGGATCGTTTTCTCTGCCTGAAGAAGTCCGTGTTTCGCCTCAAAGACGACTGACCGGAAGTGAAGGAGCTGCCTTATGTTTTAGTGACGCTCTGTTGCTGTATTTATGGACTTGAATGGAAGGATGGGGTTTCCAAAGCTGACATAGGTTGGTGGCCATATCTGAGCAGAAGACAATGTTCCATTAGCCGTCTGGTTCTGTTGAAGCCGGGTGATTTGTCATTGTTGGCTCCTCCACTGAGACACAGCTGTTGTGAGGCTTAATTGGAATTCAAAATAACAGTGGGACACACCTCTGTAATTATTTCTGGTTAGTTTGAGAGGATGCAAGCGCACAGAAAGGCATCTGGCCCAGTACAGAACCTTAGGGAACACCCTGTGATAGACTTTCAGTTAATGAGGCATAATTATGAAAAGTAACACAACAAGTTCTTTCTTTTATGACAAAAAAACACTCCCGAGCTGTTTGTGTGGGTTAGTTATTCACCACCAGAGAGGGTGAGGTGAAGTAAAGTGATAAGCAGGTACTGATAATAATATACTTAAAGCTGTGTGTGCACTTATGTGCACATGGCCAGCATCCCAGCAGATTTGTTTAAATAATAATGTTCTGATAAATCATCATTTATCAGTGGTCGTCTCGTCTTTGTAAGCGTGTGTGATCCTGTATACACTGCAGTATACTGTATCTTCTCCCTGCTCTTAGTTCTGCTCTCAGTATCTCACACTGGGCTACAGTCACTGCGGCGCCTGAACACATCGTACACACGCTCCTGTTATTCTGTGACAGGGTTGTAAAACTCGAGAACCAGACCATGATTCACTGTCATTTAGTTAACTAATGTGTTTCAGGTTGGCGTTTATTACAGTTGTATAAACACATGCTTTATAAAAAATTAATGGCTCAAAAATAATTCAGATTTAGCATTTTATAAAAAAAATTACATCTATATACATCGAGTGTGTTTCCCAAAGTTTTTAAATGTGTCTGTAAACTGTCACTCAATATAAATCTTGACTACATATATTTAGTATAAAAGTATTTATAATAAAACATCTTTAGTGCCATTTATACACACATATACTGTATTTATTTAGGAACTTAGAGCTAAATTACACTCATTTGTGACATAATTGCTGTGAAGTTACAGTGATTTTCAATAAATGACTTTAAAATAATCCATTGACTATAATACATGTATCTAGGATACTGAACTTTACTGTAAATCATATTCACTGCAGAGTAATGCAACCACAAGCCAGTAATTCATTGTGTTTCTTATTTTTAATGGATAAACCTGCCATTGCCAAGAGATATATCTGAATAAATCAAACTTAATTGTATGCATGTGTTCTTAAAAACATATACTTATGTATAAATCTGTTTAAGAGATCCTCAAAGAATTCAATAATAATAAAAAAAGTCTCCTGTCATGTATCGGATGCAGATGACACCCTGCTATTTTTAAATATGATCAACATTTGGCTGAAATGTGGTTCTTCTTAATCCACTTTGTCTTGGAGACCTTGCCACAGTTCTGGCTCGGTGTGTTGTCATGTGACCCCGGACTGACTCCTCGATGCTGCGATCAGGACTTTATGGGTGTCACCATCTGTTGCTGGACTCCTTGTTCTTCTTGTCCTCAAAGATAGTTCTTTGTGCCCGGGGCTGCACGCTGCAGGTCATTTTCATGCTGCAGGAGGAATCTTGCACACATACATGTGTCCACAATCTGCCCACCTCCGGTCCTCACCTGCCCCTCCCTGTGATCTGTGTCCTGGCACCACGGTGGCTCCACGGTGTCATTTTTGTCATTCTTCTGGCAGCGTGTGCTCCCTGTGTTTCTCTGCCATGTAGTGACTTGGCAGACACACTTCTTTGAGGGAGGGCTCACACATTCATGTGCACAAACACACACTTGGGACAGCAGAACAGATGGAGGGACAGAACCACTACAGTCCAAGACTGGACCTCATGCTGTCACTGCTGGCATGTGTCTGACAGTGCTGTGCTATTTAAATCTGCCGTTCATTTTCCTTGACATCACGATACGTCATCACACCTTTGAACGTCTTTTTATCATTAAGTTTTGTGTTTGTTTGGGGGGGGGAGGGGCTAAGCTAGTAGCACAGTCTCCATCTGGAGGTTCCTGAATGGATTGGTGTCAGGTGACCTTACAGCTGAGAGCTAAAGAACGATGCAAATGTCTGTGAAGAGCTCGCACGGTGAACTCTACAGTCACGTGAAGTTCAGGCCTCGTCACATTAGCACACGGTTAACTGGTTAAATAGAGTTAGACGTGATGCTGCTGACCAGTGGCCACCAGGTAGTTGTTAGTGAATCATGATCCCGAGAGGAGGGATATTGTCTGTTTACCTCCGTCTGTAGGCCTCATGCAGGAGAATGAACTGTAATGTGGGTTAATCGTCAACCTGAAGGAAGAAAAATCACTTATGTAGTGTTTGCACTAGTATAGAAGCAGCTATACATCGGTATAATACATGCATTTAATGAGACCATGAGACCATGTCTGTTTTAAAATGCCTCACTCTTCCACTACAAATATGTGAAAAAAGCCTTTTAAGGTTTGGAGTGGCAGCAAAAAACAATCTAGAAGACGAGAGAACATGGGAAATGTGTCCAGACATGCAAATATTTAAAAAAGAACACAATCAAACTGAAGTAAAGTGTGATCATAATGTAATACTACAGCTGTAATACGCTGTATGTATGTACTTGTACATGCATGTACTGGCCAAAGATGTGAAGAGTTAAAGAACGTTCCGGCAACACGACGAGAGTCATAACAAGAGAGAGACTGAAATGGTCGAATGAATGAAAGTTTACCACAAGAGAAGAAGAAGGGAACAGCAATGGTTCCTCAGGATGTGGCACGATGCCCAGGACTGCTCTGAGTGCTCATGTCACGCTTCAGATGAAGAGTGCTCAGTCTGTCAAAGAGACATCTGCTGCGCGTGTGCGTGTGTGTGTGCGCGCGTGTGTGTGCGCGTGCGTGTGTGCGTGTGTGTGTGTGTGGTTTCCTTCTGAGTTTGCCATGCGTGTGAGAAAAGGATATTTTGGTTAATGCCGTCGTGATGGTTTTCCTGTCGTTGTTGTTGCGCTGTCAGTGTGGGTGTGGTGTGAAAGAGACTGTGTGTGTGTGTGTGTGTGTGTGTGTGTGTGTGTGTGTGTGTGTGTGTGTGTGATAGCAGTGCAGCTGTGTGTTTGAATGTCGCCTCTTCATCTGCCGATGACTTTGTGATGTGATCACAGCACTGGACTCATGTGAGCGTCATGATCAGCTGCAGTTTCCCTCTAACAATCAGAGAGTCAAAGTCTGACTGTTCATGTGCTCACATGATCTGGTGCTGACGCGTGAGCTCAAACTTCCCGTCACCACATCCACATCCTCCCTCACGTCCTTTCCTTCCATTCTGGGATTAGCTGAGGTTTGTGTCCCGGATTGAGATTCCTGACTCTATTGTGTTGGAAAGACTAATGTTTCTATTAATGTTGTGTTGCTGAAAATGAGCTGAATAATAAACAGTATATAATAACAGTCGTCGATTGTCCAGTGAATTAGACCCATATTATAGGACAGAATTAGGAAAATAAATAATTGCACTTTTCTCACTTGAGATTATGACATTTAACTTTTTTAAGTTCAAATTTTGACTGCAAAAAACAAGAGTTTTCTAATTGCCTATATAATTATATATCATATAAAAGACTTCAGATAAACGTCCTCTACAGACAATAGTGATTATATATATATTATTTCCTGAGTCCTGAGGTATTTATCAACATGGCCTAAAATAAAAAGCCTAATTCTATCATTAGTTGCTGAAACTCTCTTGTGTATCGTCGTCCTTTCTCGTGACGTACGATCATCGTTTTTTTACGCCTCAAATATCCATATTTGAATTAGGCGGTGCTGATCAATGAATGATGGCCCAAGAAGAGGGAGTTTACAGCAGGATAGACACGCCCCCTCCACCTCCAATCTAGCCACTTTATAAACTTTGTTCTCGTTGTTGTGAATAAATAAAACTTTGAACTTTTCATCTTCTGCAGTTACACTGATATCGTGATGTATCACAAGATAATTGTCTCACAATATTTAGATGATTGGTATCAGGGACCATGTATGATGAGGTGAGACAGGTGATTGAATAGATTGCTTGTAAATTGACAGGAGGAGTTTAGAACTTTGGTCATTATCATGTTTTGTGTTTTGGTCAGTCACGCGGTGTCCATGCCCTGCTTTATTGTTCATTTGACTGTCCCTGTCAATCATTTTCTTACCCCCTGACGGACGTTGGCTTGTCTTTGTGTCCATGATGCATGTGGACGTGTGGTTGTGTGTGTGTGTGTGTGTGTGTGTGCGCTGCAGCGGCGTCTGTCAGGACTCCATCTGCATTGATGTTGTTTTTGCTGAACATACATTTACACCAGAGCTGCAACTAACCATTATTTTCATCATCGATTCATCTGTCCATTACTTTCTCGATTAATCGATTAATCGTTTGGTTCATAAAATATCAGAAAACCTTAACAAATGTTGATCGGTGTTTGTCAAACCTGGAAATGATGACGTTCTCAAATGTCTTGTTTTTGTCCACAAACCAAAATGATTCACTTTGAAAGATTTCTTTGTTACCAGAGCAAAGAAATGAAGAAAATACTCACATTTAAGAAGCTGAAACAATCAGAAATCATGTTTTCATCATGAAAAAAGCTTCAAACCGATGAATCGATGATCAAAAGAGTTGTGGATTAATAATCGATTGATGGATTCATTGTTTGAGCACAGTGGTTTTCAGTGTGCCATCATGACTGAGCTGCACATGTACTGTGTGTCTGCTGAAGTGTGCACACAACAGCCTCATGGGAAACCATTCCAAATGGCTGCTTACATAACCTGAAGTTACCCGTGACAACAGGAGCGAGTGAGACTGAACACAGATGAAGTGATGAATTCCATCTTAGACGTGGCACACGTCCTGAAACGTTACTGAAACAGCAGGAAGGAAAGATTCAGAAAGGAAAGATTCCTCACACATCGGCTCTGACTTGTTATGATACGATCTAAACAGATTTAGATCTTTAATCTGATGGGATTGCACACACTGCTGACTGAGGCGTGTGTTTAAGTATGAATACAATGATTAAAGACTTTAATGTCAAAGTTTAAAGTCGTAAAAGAGCACGTTGATGTTTAGTCATTTAACAAAACAATTACCACAATGTCATTGTATTCAGTAGCAAAACGACATGAGTTCAGTAAACATGGATTTAATGTTTAACTCACAGTGTAGCATTAAGTGAGGATTTGTAAACCTCTAACATTTAATAGTATATTTGATAATCTCGAGCTGTTGTATTTAGATTTTTTCATCATGGATTCATGTGTGTGTGGGTGTTTCCCTCTGATTCCTCAGCTCTGTGAATGGGAATATTTTCAGGCTTCTTTGCTCCAAATAAACAAAGAAATCATTCAAAATGAAGCGTTTTGAGAACATCATCAGTTCCAGGTTTGGGAAACACACGTCAACACTTTCCAACACTGTCTGACATTTTATGAACACGTAATAAAGGAAGTCGTTGAAAGATGAGTTATGGATATCATCTATAGACGGTATGTGTCATTCTTTATGGAAGTTCTTTAGTAGGATAATAATAAGTCATGAGAAAAGATGAGTTAGTTGCAGCCCTAGATATCATCTATACACGGTATGTGTCATTCTTTAGTAGGATAATAATAAGTCATGAGAAAAGATGCGGCTCCTCCTCATTTAAAAATAAACCACAAGGACTGTGTGTTGGTGAGCCAGACAGCTTTTTGTTTGTCTTTCTTCAGGATTATTAGATTATACACATTTACCTTGATGACTTATTTGAAGTGCTCTTTACCACAATGATGTCGTATGTTTTTATTGATGATTATTGTGATTTTACATATTCTCTATAAAAAAGTCAAATCAAACAGACGCAGAGATCAGAGCATCAGACCGCTGTTTCTGCACCTGCTGTATAACACTCACTATTTGTGTGTGTGTGTGTATTGATTGAGCACTACAGCCTGAGGGTTTCTCAGCATCACTTACAGAGGGTCAGAGGAGGTAATAATATGCTTGTCCCTTCACTACACATCCAATAATCTTTAAAAAACGGTGTTGTGTGTGTTTAAAACACGTTGGCCTACATCCAATCAGAAATCTATAATGTTTATGAACATCGTGCCAATATTAAACAGCCCAAAGTCATCGATGCACTAGAATGACAGTGTTGGTTGTAGTTCATTGTGAGGGATTTGGTGCTAATGTGGTGGCTCTGCTCAATCATGCATGGTTAATTTACAGTGTTACTGATACTGATAGTGTCATTAATTCAGCTTTTAAAGCCACATTATTCACATCCAGCGTTCACTGATGAGCGATGTCTTTGCACCGGGACAATTTCCCCCGCCGCCGGCTGTCTCTGAGGCGCAGCGGCAATAAAAAAATCAACCTTTTTTATCAGAGTGATGATTCCCTGGGAGTGTGAGTGTGCAGTGTGTGTGCAGTGTGTGTGTGCAGTGTGTGTGCAGTGTGTGTGCACTCGTGTTGCTGCGCGTGTGCGACTGCAGCGGTCGTTTCTGCTGGGCAGAGACAAAAAAAAGGCCTCTCAGCTCTTATCAGAGAGGCAGCAGAACACGGCTGATCACCTCCCACTGCTGAGCTATCACTGTGCACGTAATTGCCTTTCAGAGGAAAAGCAAGCAAGCAAGGTGGTGTGTGTGTGTGTGTGCGTGTGTGTGTGTGTGTGCGCGTGTGTGTGTGTGTGTGTGTGTGTGTGTGTGTGTGTGTGTGTGTACCAGGTATTACTAATGTTGTGGGGACCAAAACCTGTTTACACAGTCACATTATGGGGACTTGTCCTCCTTGTGCGGACAAAAAGCAAGTCCCCATAACGTAAATTACTACATTTTAAGGTGAAGATATGTTTCATGGTTAGGTTGAGGTTAGGGTTAGGGTTAGGGTTAGGATTAGGATCAGGATTAGGCCAGTAGTAATTGTGGTTAAGGTTAGAGTAAGTCTCCAAGAAATGAATGTAAGTCAATGCAATGTCCCCTCAAGTCATGAATGTCGAACATGGGTGTGTGTGTGCGCGTGTGTGTGTGTGTGTGTGCGCGTGTGTGTGTGTGCGTGTGTGCATGTCATTTCCTTTTTTTAAATTATTATTATTTTTGTTTAACAGTTTCACAGTCACAGCTACATGTCTGTACCGATGAATAGTGACAGCGCCATCTGCTGCTCACAGGAAATGACCCATGTGACACAATCATCATTTTATTTTACTGAAATATTCACTATTTGGTTGGAAGTTTGATTTCAATCATTCATGCCCCGAACTTCACATATGAGCAGTCCTTGTCTGAA
Source organism: Solea solea (assembly GCF_958295425.1). Classification (NCBI taxonomy): domain Eukaryota; kingdom Metazoa; phylum Chordata; class Actinopteri; order Pleuronectiformes; family Soleidae; genus Solea; species Solea solea. The sequence goes on along the minus strand of NC_081144.1, from coordinate 26,955,225 downwards.
TGTATCAACAATACTAACAATAGTACCTGATACCAGGTACTATTGTTAGTACCTGGTATCAGGTACTAACAATAGTACCTGATACCAGGTACTATTGTTAGTACCTGGTATCAGGTAAAAGCGTGCTGAGTAGAGACGTCCCACACACAAATCAAGCCGAACAGTGTTGAACTGTAGATGACTTAACAAACAAAGAACTTAACAATCCTAAAAACGTGGGTTCATCTCTAACAACTACCCTTGAGACCTCTATGTTTAACAGAGGAGTCTGGTGTGTTTAGGGACAGCGCCCGGCAATCACGAGCAGCATCACAGACCGCTGCTGCGTCTGTGTAGTCTGTGGACTAGGTCCTTTTCTTGTAGTGGAGAAGTGTAATATGATTTCCGATCAGTCCCTGAAGTGTACACGAATGTGATTGGCACATGTGACGTGTGTTTACAGTGGGGCAAAACAGTATTTAGTCAGCCACCGATTGTGCAAGTTCTCCCACTTAAAATGATGACAGAGGTCATCATAGGTACACTTCAACTGTGAGACACAGAATCCTGGAAATCACATGGTAGGATTTTTAAAGAATGTATTTGTACATTATGGTGGAAAATAAGTATTTGGTCACGTACAAACAAGAAAGATCTCATTTTCTCTTTTTTTCACCTGGCCTCAGTTATGACGTTAGACGACCTGTTCTTGGATGTGTCCTCTTAAGCCTGCTGGACATCGTCCACTTTATTCACTTAAACAAGAGGAACAAGTGGACTTGACAGATAGGGATACAAACCACATTACAGAGAGACAGCAGCAGCAGCAGCAGCAGCAGCAGCAGCAGCAGTAACAGCAGCAGCAGCAGCAACAGCAGCAGTAACAGCAGTAACAGGATAAAGAGGAGCGATAGAGGGAAGAACAACAATAGAGGGATGTGGAGTGAGGAGGGGTTAGAAAGAGAGAGAGGGAGAGGTGGGCGGGGCTTGGCATGCGGACAGCGTGTTCTGTGAGAGCTCCAGAGCACAAGGTCATTCAAGGACTTTCTGGTCATGCTTCATCGGCTGCAGTGAGGCAGTTGTGAGTATCATTTACTCATGTGTGAATCAGTGTCTTTGACTTACAAGCAGAATGTTGAGCGTCTGCGTGCCCTCTCACTTTTAGAGGAAATCCAGGCCCACGCACGCCGGCTTCCTGTAAACTGCACTTCTCTCGTATCTAATTGCATTTGTCACAGTTTATAGGCATGAATACCTCAGCGCTAAGCACTGCTTCACTCTACTGAGCCCTACAATGATGAAGAGAGGAACTGTGGCAGTTACAACACAGCATGTAACACTGTAACACATGGATCATACAGCAATTCTATAATATCCATAAATCCATAAATAGCAACGCAGTATTTGTGAATGTGGAGGGGTGGCATTGTTTGTTCAGGTGTGCCATTATTACCTGCCACCACACAAGCATGGCTATCTGATATGAGACACATTCACCTTTATTATGGGATGCTGTACAAATGTGGTTTATTTTGCATGTTTCTGCCAGAAGTCGATGATCTAGATACTCGTGATGATGTGCTGCACATACTGTATTTCAACATAAAACTGAGTTTGATTTGACACGTGGTGTCAGTGACATGTGACACAGAGACTGTGCTCAAAGATCATTCTCACTTTCTGAAAAAGAAAATGCGCAGTCGGGCACGCTCACACGCACACGCATACACATGCACACACACGCACGCTCACGCACACATGCACGCTCACGCACGCACACACACATGCACGCTCACGCACACATGCACGCACACACACATGCACGCTCACACACGCACACACACATACACGCACACACACACATGCACGCACGCACACACAGACACACACACATGCACACACACATGCACGCTCACACACGCACGCTCACACACGCACACACACATGCACGCTCACACGCACACACACATGCACACACACGAACGCTCACGCACATACACATGCACACACGCATGCACATGCACACACACACATGCACGCTCACGCACGCACACACATGCACACACACGTGCACGCACACACACACATACATACACATGCATGCACACACAGACACACACACATGCACGCTCACACGCACACACATGCACACACACGCATGCACGCACACACGCTCACGCACACGCACGCACATACACATGCACGCACACACAGACACACACAGACACGCACGCACATACACATGCATGCACGCACACACACACACGCATGCACGCACACACATATGCACACACGCACACACACACACACACACACACCCAACCTGAACATGGTTAATTTCTGTGATGATTGACAGTAGATTATTTACTTGTAGATTCTCCTCATACATGTGTGCGTGTGTGTGTGTGTGTGTGTATGTGTGTGTGTGTGTGCGTGCGTGCGCTGAGAGTGAACAGTATCTTCTCTGTGTTGTTGTTTTTTTCTTGGCGTCATGATTATTCTTCTGCAGATTTGTTGTCATGGTCAAACCAGAGCATTGATTTTCGATGCTGCTTCGTCCTGCAGGCCAGACAGTTTGTACCCAACGAGACCAAAGTGATGGACAGTGTAGCACAATTACTGATGACAAACCACATCCTGTGGATTTCCAGCTCAGCGTTATTATAGCAGCACATTCAAAGACACGCATCCACACGGGTGTGCTGGATCACTTTAGCATCGCTGTAAGAGGAATGCTGATTGGATCGATGGCCAGAGATGGTGCAGTCTGATATGGAGTCACTGTAATCATTGTGTTGGCATGGGAGATGAGTACAAGTCACCTTTCCTGTAGGTCCCCGCTGGAGTGAGGCGTGTTGACCTGTGTTAACCTGTGTTGACCTGTGTTGACCTGTGTTGACCTGTGTTGACCTGTGTTGGCCTGTGTTGACCTGTGTTGACCTGTGTTGACCTGTGTTGTCAGGCCACAGTGAGCGGAGAAGTTCTCTTTAAGAGATGTGTAGCGTGGTCAGGGTAACGGTGTTTCCTGCCGTTGTTCATCGTGGACGACACGACACACTGTGGCTCCATGTTTGCTCTCTGAGCGCAGGAGGAAATGATTAGCCCACAGCATGACTCGTGTGAACCATTGTTGCTGCTTTTTAATGACAGTCTGCTTAGGGGTCACACGGTGATGCAGTGGCTAGCATTGTTGCCTCACAGCCAGAGGGTTAGGTTTGAATCCCAGTTTGACCAAGGGCCTTTGTACGTGCAGTTTGCATGTTCTGAACATCGGCTTCTCCGGATCTTTGGCTTTCTTCTACAGTCCAAAAACCTGCTTCTCAGTGAACTGGACGACCTAAGTTGACCGTTGTTTTATGTTGTATTATGGGCTGGCGATGGGCTGGTGACCCAAGTGCTCACTGAAGTGTTTGTGTGTCATGTTTTCTTCCTTCCTGATCTCCAGTCCTGACATTTGAACTAGTATTGCTACAGATTCTCTTGAGTCTAATCACGTGAGGTGTACGGTGCAGAAGTCTCGAACTCTCTGAGATCACTTGATTGACATTTTGCTGAAAAGTTATTAGGAATTATTGATCAATAACACCACATGTATTGCCTACACCAGCTTTATTAGTGGCTTCCAGGGTTATGAACCTGGCAATGTTGCTCCGCTGGTCTGGATTTTTCTCTTTTTAATGAAGTAATCCCACATAATCTGTCTTCTGCTCATGAAACATAGGTTCCACCAGTGTGAGTCTAACTGCAGCCAACTGGAGGCAACTCTTTGTTTCCCTGTGAACTCTCTCTGAACTCCATGTGATCGCTCCAAGCTTCCTGTCACAGAGCAGATTTCCTTTTTAGGATTAAAAGGATTATTGATTATTGATCGATATCAACCAATCATATGTTGCCTAGTCCAACTTCCTTTGAGTTTGACGTTTAAAACGTGTCATGTTCTGCTCTGATACAGATTCAATGAATGACGTCACAGTGTTGCCACAGAAGTGAAGAACCCACCAGTAATTTACAGTGTTGCTCCCACCTCACACACAGATTAACATTCCACTAAATGACTTTGGTGCAGTGAAGGGTTGCATGTGTGTGGCTGCTGGGAAATTCCCTGCATTATGTCACCAAGGCATTTAGGCAGTGGTTTGGACCAGTTCAGGTAGAAGACCACAGTTTACTGCCCTGACAGTGAGAAGGTTTCTCTGTTATTGGTCAGACTAAAGAAACAACATGACAGATACTGTGCAGTGCAGTTTGTGCTGCCCGTCTGTGAGTCCCGACCCAGGTCTCAGGAATCCCTGGTTTACATATATATGTATACATTGTCACAAGTGCAGGAGGCTCTTCTCTATTTGCTTAGTTAAATCCAGGTGGCGACTTTGTTTTTGGCCATGCAGTGTGTGTGTGTGTGTGTGTGTGTGTTTCTGCTGATGAGAAACTCGTCACATTGAAGTAAACGTGAATAACTAAAGGAAGCCACTTTTCCTCTTTTCTCTCCTCTGCACACAGTGAATGAGTATGTGTTCATGGTCCAAGCCAGAGGGATCCAGATCCGAGAGAATGTGAAGAACATCGGGGCACAGGTGCTGGAGCAGGTGGTGAGAGGAGCGTACAGCGTCAACGGCACAGGTGAGAAACAACAACATACCACACGGATGAAGCTCGTGCTGATGGTTCACGCCCTGATAAACAAGTCTTACAGCTGACTGTGACTCAGGTGTTGAGATTCCAGTAACCACGTGAAGTGTTGGTTATGATGTGGACACTTTTAATATTGGATATCCTGTGTGCTTGTGATTGCAGATTATTCCTATGATTTTAATGTGAGTGAGAGTGATGCTCCTCCCTCCACATACCTGCCTGAGGGTTTCACCTACCTCCCCTCGCAGGTGTGCCCTGACAGGCTGCCCTCCATGAGTAAGTACGCTGTGAAACTTTAGGATTTTAAGGCCTGGCTTCGATCCCGACTCGTAATTCTGTAATCCACCCGTGGCAGCGGCTCTCTCTTGACTTTGAATCACCCTTAAACTGTGGTTTTTCTGGTTTTCTCTGTTCCCTTCAGTGACTTCTCATTGTGCTTGTGTACATCATTATTTGAATAATGAACAGTGAAAAGATTCAAAGCATGTGTTTTATTTCAGCTTTGATTGATGGTGCATACAAATTATGTTGGAATAACACACAATAACACACAAAACACACAAAAACACACAAAACGCACAATAACACACAATAGCACACAAAAACACACAATAACACGCAATAACTTCACCCACATTACTCAGCCCTAACATGTGCCAGTATGTGTTTTTTTTCCAGCCCCTCCCCCTTTTTCCATTTTAATCTTTTAATATATAATTAGTGCTGTCAAGGGATTAAAAAAATTGGGCGATTAATGAATTATGATCTGTAATTAATTGATCTAATTAATCTCCTTTTTAATCTCACCTAAAATTGACTTAGAAAAGCCCTCAACTTGAGGTATTTTCATTTAAATTCATTATAACATTATTGTGGCAGATGAAAAGATTGATATATAAAGTCATTTATTGTTTGAAGAAACTTGAACAAATGCAGCCATTTACATTCCGCTGTGTTCTTTTGTCAAACTCCAAATAATTCAAAATAAAACGTGTAGCCTGTCGGTCGCAGACTTGTTCTCTCCTCCAGTTTAGTCTGGTGAAGTGCTTTGCTATGGCTGGCTAAATTGCTAACGTCTTTGCTGCTAACGTTAGCTGTGGCTGCTTCAGTGGTAAGATAACTCCTTCTTACCCCTCAGGGTGCAACTGACCATGGTTTTCCAACCCCAACAACTCAAGCACAAGAAGGCCAAAAAAAATAAAAATAACATGCTAAATATGACTGTAAGTTATTATTATTATTATTATTATCATCTATATATAATATCACATGTTTGTCTTCCAGAGGGCAGGTTGGTGGTCAACATGAGCGAGGTTTCTCTGGAGGATGTTGAGGGACCCTTGCTGGAGGCGGAGCTGAGTGTCGCCCCAGGAGGTTTCTGGAAGCCCAAAGACTGTTTACCTCGATGGAAGGTAAGTGTGGATGGATGTGATCAGTAATACTCACTGACCTCTGACCTGGTGCTTTTTTTGGCTCCCTGCTCCAACGAGGTTTCAAGTGAGCTGATGCTGTAACGTGATGTCAGCAGAGGGTGGAGTCAACAATCCCAATCAATCAAATAGTGGATATTTGCCCTGGCATAATGATTATCATGTTGCATGAGGAAGGACGATGATATGTGATATGTGACATGTGATATATGATATGTGATATTATATGTGATATATGATAAATGATATGTGATATATGATATGTGACATATGTGATATATGATATGTGACATATGTGATATATGATATGTGACATATGTGATATATGATATGTGACATATGATATGTGACATATATGTGACATGATATGTGATATATGATATGTGACATGTGATATGTGACATATGATATGTGATATGTGACATGTGATATATGATATGTGACATGTGATATGTGATATGTGATATGTGATTTATGATATATGACATGTGACATGTGATATGTGATATATGACATGTGACATGTGACATGTGACATGTGACATGTGATATATGATATGTGATATGTGATATATGATATGTGACATATGTGATATATGATATGTGACATATATGTGACATGATATGTGATATATGACATGTGATATGTGACATATGATATGTGATATGTGACATGTGATATATGATATGTGACATGTGATATGTGATATGTGATATGTGATTTATGATATATGATATATGACATGTGATTTATGATATATGATATATGACATGTGACATGTGATATGTGATATATGACATGTGACATGTGATATGTGATATATGATATGTGACATGTGATATATGATATGTGATTTATGATATGTGACATGTGATATGTGATATATGATATGTGATATGTGACATATGATATGTGATATGTGATATATGACATGTGATATGTGATATATGATATGTGACATGTGATATGTGACATATGATATGTGACATGTGATATGTGATATATGATATGTGATATGTGATATATGATATGTGATATGTGACATGTGATATATGATATGTGATTTATGATATATGATATGTGACATGTGACATGTGATATGTGACATATGATATGTGACATGTGATATATGATATGTGACATATGATATGTGATATATGACATGTGATATATGATATGTGATATATGATATGTGATATATGACATATGACATATGATATGTGATATGTGATATGTTTAAAATAGTTCATCATTCAGGCCTTTTGGTGCTGATGTTTTCCATTGCTTAATGACTACAATCCTGTCAGGAACATGTGGTGGCAAGTAAAAGCAGAAGAGAGTTGAGCTGGAGTACAGGACTTTGACTAGAAACATGACAGAGTGCAAAATGGAAATAAGATGAAAATAGTCCAGCGGTGAATTGACTGCATGTCTTACAAAAGCCCCTTGTCCCAATATGTGTCATACACTGCATTGTACATTTTACATACATTTCCTCCTTTGATGAAACACAGAGTGTGTGGTCCTGCGTCCTGACGTGATCGTCTGTTCTGTGCTTTCTCAGGATTAAGACTTTGTAAAATCGTTACAAAGTGAATTGTGTCTGTGGACTCTTGTGTTTTTAAAAGCGAGTCACATTTGAATCAATCCCTCTGGTGTGGGGGCCAGGCCTTATAAGAAAATGTTTCTCTGTTTGGTTTCTGCCTTAATGTTGAACATTGCACTGTGGTGTTTGTCTGCAGGTGGCCATCCTCGTCCCATTCAGGAACCGACATGAACACTTACCAATCCTCCTGAGACACCTGGTGCCAGTGCTGCAGAAACAGAAAATCCAGTTTGCCTTTTATGTCATAGAGCAGGTAATTCATGTACAGCATTCTGAGTGAGGACACTTTCCTGTCCCAGGTGTGGGCAACATTATTTTCAGAGGGCCACGCAGACATAAATGAAGCAAGTGAAGGGCCACAAATAAAAGGTTTTAAATAAATAATCATTAAACCGGTCTTAAAAGCCATGTATAGCATTTACTTTTCAAAAGTAACAACACTGTAGAAATAGGAAAGCTGGCTCTGTAGTTGGTTTTGAGCTAGAGACACCACGATACAATATTATCGCGATATTTAAGTCCCAATACGTTATTATGGCGATATATTGAGTATTTGCGAAATCATTAGTGCTGTCAAACAATTTAAATATTTAATCCCGATTAATTGCATTAATGTCATCGTGAACTCGCAATTAATCGTTTTAATATTTCTAACATTTGTATCTATTCTAAATGTCCCTTGATTTCTTTTTGCCCCACAATTTTAATGCTCTTATCAACATAGAAAAGTGGATGTACTTGCTTTATTGAGACAATATCTCTGTCACCTGCATTTGTGAGTTATCCTTACTTTGTGTTGTTTGTTCCTCACAAACATATTTATACACACACACACACAGCTTTGTGTATCTATTCTTCTTTGCTCTGACTTCCACAATTCACATCCTAACAAAATGAGGTTGAGCTTAATTAGGACCAGGTTTTGGTTTCCATGAGGGCTAGTGGTCGTGACGGTCAGGGTTTATGCTGGAAAAGGTCCTAAAAAGGTTACAAATACAAGAAGACACAGTTTTGAGTTCCTCTGTTGGGATTGTGATAACATCAGACAATGACACACAGGAATCACTCAACTGCGTCTTTTTTCGTTCAGGGCGGCACAGAGCCGTTTAACCGAGCCATGTTGTTCAACGTGGGCTACAAGGAGGCGATGAAGGACCTGGACTGGGACTGTCTGATCTTCCATGACGTGGACCACCTCATGGAGAACGACAGGAACTACTACGGCTGCACAGACATGCCGCGACACTTTGCGGTCAAGCTGGACAAGTACTCGTACATGTGAGTGCTGCTGAGCCTGTGACTGTGCTCCATCACTCCCTCCCTCCCTCCCTCCCTCAGAGGAATATAATAATAATAATAAGTGTAATTGTTCCTCCAAGGCTTCCATATAATGAGTTCTTTGGTGGCGTCAGCGGCCTGACGGTGGAGCAGTTCAAGAAGATTAATGGATTTCCTAATGCGTTCTGGGGATGGGGAGGAGAGGACGATGACCTCTGGAACAGGTGAATGAAGCTTTTATGTTGACTTGTTTGTCACTTTCCATATTTCCATGACCGGCTGCTGTGCGCACGCACACATACACACATGTGTTGTGTGTATCTCAACATTGTGGCTCCACAACTACACATTGAATGTTGCATTGTCTTGAGTAGAGGTTGTGATTGTCAGTCATGATGTTTTTGGTTGTTCCTGTGAAAACCACACATGTGAAGGATGTGGGCTGTGTGTTCGATGGTTGGTCTCCATCTTTCCATGGAAATGTCTATCACCACCACAAATGTCAACAGTTTACCACATCTTTCTTCTTTCAACTGAAGGTACACAGGAAACACACCAGGTACCATTTCATACTGACAAACAAGATTTATAACACTTTATAAATCATTTAGTAACATTAAAGCATTGTGGTCACACACAGGTATGAGCTCATTAACTGACAACAAACAACAAATCCCTGGTGCTGTGAAGGATTAATGTGCTATAACATATTTTCATTTATTATAAAGTGATTATTAGAAAGTGTAAAGAAAAAAAAAAGCCTTAAACTTAGTTTTCTTAGATAGGACACATCATTTATTTATGATCTGCTGTGACGACCACTGATGGAGAAGCCCAAAATAAATAAAGTGAAATAGTTTTTACACTTATCTGCATAATGGAAATTCATCACAATGAAATTATTGTGAGTGCTTCTAATGTTGATGCTCAGTGAGTGACATGTATTCAAAAGACAAAAAACTTCTCGCTCCTGTTTATTAATGATATTCACAATTTCATTACAGAGAGTCAGAGAGCTGCAGTGTGTGCGTGTGTGTGTGTGTGACAGATTATTGTTTAAATGTATACTCATTTTCTCTTTTGTAAAAGATTGCACTGTACTCATTATTTTCTTATTTCCTGTATTTTATTTTCATTTTGGTTTTAATATTTGTTTTGCACCAACGAACAGAACACACTTTTTGTATTGTGTCAGCCCATGGTTCTCAAGCTGTGGTGCTTCATCTGGCTTGTACTAAATCAGAAACACTGTTCTGTTCTATTGTAAATGAAAGGGTATGTGACCAGAGTGGAGCTGAGGAATTGAACGCATCTTCAAGTTGCTCCTTGAAGCTCAGCACGCTGTGGCGTTACCAGGGTCGTTGAATGCATCTCTTTAGCTGCCCCTGTTAGCTCAACACTACATCACTTCCACTAGCTCTCATGTGCTAGAGTTTAGAACATTTGAATATTCAACAATCATATCATTGAATATTCCAGTATTAAATGTTTTCACTGGTTTCAGAAACATCGTCAATGGAGAAAATGAATGATGGGAAAGCTCTGTACTGTTTATGTGCTAATGACCACTTTAGTGTGCTCTCACCGTGAAACCACTTCCCTGTGTACGTGTCTGACTGTTAATGGTTGAAAATATCAGTGTGTGTGTGTGTGTGTGTGTGTGTGTGTGTGTACTAATTGCTGGGCCTGGTGTGTTTGCACAGGGTGCAGTTTGCTAACCTCACAGTGAGCAGACCACATGGAGAACAGGGACGCTACATGTCCATACCACATCACCATCGTGGGGAAGTTCAGTTTCTGGGAAGGTTAGTGTGCCACTCACACACTCACACACACACACACGTTCTCGCCCTGCAGTCTTACTGACGACATTCACTGGGCCCTTACCCTAACCTTAAACATCACTGACCCTTAACCTAAAACCAGGCCTTAATCCCCAAAAAACCCTTAAATATTGTGAGAACCAGACAAGATGTCCTCACTTATACTTTATGTATATATATGTATATGCATATATGTTTTTTTTTTTTTTTATCGGGCTGAACTAACCAATCTTGTACAAAAAAAGCTAATTTCCTAAATGTATTGGTTTAAAATAAGGAACAGAAATATGCTACTGATTGTCGCTAGCTTGTCTTTAATCACCAATTTTCTACGTAGACTCTTTTATGACAATAAAATGTCAACAAATGCTCTAAACTAATGAAATGTTCCATTTTCATACTGTTAATAATGATTGTGCATCATTTCAAACTTGAGAATCAATCATCACTTCTTCTTCTTCATTTACTCTCTGAGATCAACAGCAGTGTTACATTACATTACATGTCATTTAGCAGACGCTTTTATCCAAAGCGACTTACAATAAGTGCATTTAAACATTTGGGTACAAATAAGAGCTAGAAGTAAGTAAGAGCTTCAAGTAAACCAACCTATGAAGTACTAGTCGTAAGTGCGATGTATAGTTTTTTTTTGTTTTTTTTTTGTTGAGGTAGAGTCGGAAGAAATGTGTTTTTAGTCGTTGGCAGAAGATGTGGAGGCTTTCCGCTGTCCGGATGTCGATGGGGAGCTCGTTCCACCATTTGGGTGCTAGGACAGTGAACAGTCTCGAGTTCTGTGAATGCCTCTGCGATCCTCTCAGTGAGGGGGCAGCGAGCCGGTTTGCCGAAGGTGTTAGATTTTTATTTTTCAACCCATCCGTCATCTACTGCTTTATCCTCCACAGGAGGGTCGCGGGGGTGCTGTGGCGATCTCAGCTGACATAGGGCGATAGGCGGGGTCACCAGTCCATCGCAGACACACACACACACACATGTTCGACATTCATGACTTGAGGGGACATTGCATTGACTTACATTCATTTCTTGGAGACTTACTCTAACCTTAACCACAATTACTACTGGCCTAATCCTAATCCTAACCCTAACCCTAACCTCAACCTAACCATGAAACATATCTTCACCTTAAAATGTAGTAATTTACGTTATGGGGACTTGCTTTTTGTCCCCACAAGGAGGACAAGTCCCCATAATGTGACTGTGTAAACAGGTTTTGGTCCCCACAACATTAGTAATACCTGGTACACACACACACCCACACACACACACACACACACACACATAGAGACAAACAACCATTCACTCTCACTCTCACACCTACGGTCAATTTAGAATTGACCTAATTCCCATATTACATGTTTTTGGACTGTGTGAGGAAGCCGGAGAAACCCACACACACACACACACACACACACATAGAGACAAACAACCATTCACTCTCACTCTCACACCTACGGTCAATTTAGAATTGACCTAATTCCCATATTACATGTTTTTGGACTGTGTGAGGAAGCCGGAGAAACCCACACACACACACACACACACACACGCGCACACACACACACACACGCACACGGGGAGAACACCCAAACTGTTGAAATAGTTGTTTTTGTGAAGATAATCAAATCATTTAAAAAAATCATCTATCTATATCTAACCCTACCCTTAACCTAACTATAATTCAAATCTTAGCCCTAAACTTATCTAGTTCCTCAGAAATGAGGTTCTGCCTCATTAGGACCAGGTTTTGGTTATGAGGATTGGTCCTGACGAGGTCAGTGTTTATGCCAGAAAATGCACACACACACACACACAGGAGGATCATGTGATATAATCCGGTCACATGAAAAGCCAGAGCAGTAACTTTGAGAGAGTTTCAGCTCTTTAAAGACTTTGCATGTGATCTGCTCAAAACCTTCAGGGCAGAATTCCAGTCATTGCTCCCTCTGCGCTCTGATACACTCCCAGAGATTAAATATGTCTTTATTCGGAGTCGGGGACACTAGATTATAAGATTACATATATATCAGAAAACTCATTTGCTTTCTAAAATCCACTTGGAATGTTTCCTGATTATGAAATATGCTGCTTCTGTCTTAACCACGGGAGTAAGACTGTGTGGGAGAATAAAACCTGGTCCATTTCCTATTTAACTGTAATTGTTTGTTTGTTTGTTGGCCCAATGCTCGTGTTTTTTCCAACACTGAGGCTGTTAAAGCTGGGGTAGGTAGACCCTGTTTACAGCCTGAGGGAAATCGGACCAGGCTCACAGCAGTTCAGTTCAGAGAGAGAGAGAAAGGGCGCCTCCTATTGGCTGCTGTACCAGGCAGAAACACACAGCGCCCTTCAAGGGAAAGGTCACTCGATTCTACAAACATGCGTAAAAGACAAAACACAGAGAGTCACATGTCAGTGATGACAGAGGCGTTCATAGATGATCATCACAGATCATCTGTGCTCACTGCCAGTGGGAGGAGCTTCCAGTCCACAACTTGTCATAAGACGTTCCTGACACAGTTTGAATCCTGACAGGTCAAGGGCTCGGGTACCACTCCCCATTGATCCCCATTGATCCCCATTGATCCCCATTGATCCCCATTGAATGGTTTAATGTGACACTGTATCCAGTTTACTCTTATTGTCGATGCTGAGCCGAGATAAAAGGGAGGGTTGCATCAGGGAGGGCACCTGCGGTCAAAATATCAGCCAAACCAAATATTCTGCAGATCACTGAATAAGCTGGAAAACAATAAAAAAGTTTTCCTTCTTATTTGGTCTTGTTACTACTGTTTATGTTGGAAGTGGTGCACTCTTAGCACCGCGCTTCAGTACCCAACCCTAGTGGTGATTGACAGCCAATATGTGCATGATTGCAGAGGGTATGAGGTTGAGCTATATATATATATATATATATATATATATATATGTGTATTTACTGTGTATATATATATGTGTGTGTATATATACATATAACCATTCTGGGGCCCACATGGACATGCTGGCTGGCCTGTGCTTGTATGAGCGTGACAGTGACAGTGACTAAAAGGCTTGTTCCGTCTCCCTCCTGCAGGTATAGTCTACTACGTCACTCAAAGGAGCGACAGAAGGTGGACGGTCTCAACAACCTCAACTACTCGCCCCTTGTGTCCAGGAGGCCTCTCTACACCAACATCACAGTGAGCCTGAGCAGAAACCTCGCACCTGTGGCCGACTACTGACCGAGGCCCAGCTGGACTGCAGACCACCAGGGAATCACATCAGCCATATTTCACCTGTTTCAGCACTGCTTTAGGACTTTTCACTTGATTCAATCTTTTTTCTTTTGTTTATATGCAAAAAAAGAAAAGACAAAGAAGAGTTAAATAAGTGTGTTGGATAAATCGTATAAGAAAACTAGGGATATATGCTGCACCAGTCTGTGCAACAGTCCATCACTCCTTCCCATCTGAGCTTATCTAATCTTCTCTCTCCACATGCCTTTTGCACCATTTTGGCCTTCAGCATCCATTCAGCTATTCATTCATTCATTCATTCATTCATTCATTTTCTGATTCAATAAGCTCATGCCTACACAGCTGTGCTTATTTCTTGAAATATAGGCCACGGTAACGCAGGTGCACGCATGCGACAGTGTGGCTTGCATGTGCTGACTCGTTCCCTTAGGCTTTGATTTACGTTTGTTTTTTGTTTTTTTGCACTTGTCGTTTTCACGAATGCCGTTAAAAACCTGGGAAAACATTTACACACACACACACACACACACACACACACACACACACACACACACACACACACCACCACCACCACCACATAGCGACTTTAGCCCAGTGGATTCCTGCAGCTGGTTCTGCAGATGCCAAATCTTCAAGTGAAGAGTGCTAGAGAGAATTCTATATAAAGAGTGAGATTAATTTATCCTGAAACCTCGATCATGTCTGAGTGGCTTCATTTGGTCCTGTGAACCTCGTGTTGAAAGACTGTGATGTGTGTGTCTTTGCATAGTTCCGCCTGTGTGTGTGTGTTTGTTCAACCTGTTAGCAATAAGCTGCAAAAGCAGACAGCGGAAAACATACATCCTGACTTCCTTCACTTATACAGATGCAACAGAGCGGGTGCCAACACACACACACACACACACACACACACACACACACACACACACACACACACACACACACACACACACACACACACACACACACACACACACACACACACACGCACGCACGCACACACACACACACACCTTACTGGAGTGAGTGTGTATGCAAACTCAGCGCTCACCTTTGCCTCAGCAAACACCCCGCCCTCTTTCACCATCTTTGTCTGTGTCATGTGACAGTGAAGGAGGCCCGTGTGTGTGTGTGTGTGTGTGTGTGTGCGCGCTGCGCCGCTGGGCGTCGCGTGCAAAGTCCGGCAGAGACTGGAAACGGTTTTTGCTTTGTCATGTTTTCAGATCCCACGTGGTTTCATGTTTAGTCGTCTTGATGGTTCTTCCAGAGGAGAAGTGTAGGTAGGAATGACTTGATCGCTGACGCTGTCACTGGTGTTTACAGAAGCTTTTGCTTTGTTGTGTTTCAGACCGTCTCGTCTTTGTGTTGACGTTCCCCAGCCCTCCTTCACTGTGGCTGCTGTGAAATCTCCTCAGTGATAAATCTATAGCTGCCTTTGTTTTCTTTGTACTACTTTATTTTGAAACTACTGATTATCCCTGTTAGCTTGGAGCTAGGTGTTGGCACAGACAGGATGTTGTGAGTTTGTGTTGGATGGCGTGTAGCGTGAAGGTCATGTGAGCAGGTTCAGGTTCATCTTTCACTTCACTCTCAATGTCTTTACCAACACGACTCAATCTAACCAGGCTTTTATTGTGAAATATTTGGATGTCACTCACTACAGACCTGCAGGTGTGACGGCATATGAGCAGTTGCTACAACTCCGCCTCCTTTATGTGTGTGTGTGTGTGGGTGGGTGTGACGATACAGATTTTTGAGCAACATCCCAAAAACTGTTAAATGAAAAAGAAACAGGTTGTGTCACACTGTCTTTCGTCATGCAGCTACTTCATTTCACACAAACCGCCTTGTATGCATTTCTGATGATGAATCTTAATGAGGAAAATGTGGCTGTTTGAAAAACAATGAGAAAAAATTGAAGATGCAAAGAGGCTGGCCCTCGTTTTTTTATTTATTTGATCTTTTCTGGATTCTTTTCTGGAATTGTTGAGTTTTTGTGTTTCCTGGCGATGATTGAGGTGACCTACTGTAAGACGGTGTTACACGCACTGAAACCTGTAATTGTTTGTAATTGTGTGGCCATTGTGAGGTTCAGGTCCGTACCAAAAAAAACGCCTCTCCATTTCATTCAAACACGCACTCTACGGGAGAATCTACGGGAGGAGCGCGCTTTGAAGGAAATGGAATGGGGCCATTGTAGCCTAGTGTGTATTAATCTGCTGGAAAGACACAATGGAGGAGCAGGAGGAGGCCATTTTGTGTGACAACCACAGGAAGAGCAAGACACCTAATGAGGAGAATGCTAGTGGTCGCTGTCTTTCACTGGACGCCTCCTTTATTCTAAGTGACAGTCCATGGTGCTGACTCTCTTGACGTGTTTACTGGAACCAATCCTGACATTACCCAGGTTTAAAACATCCCAACTTCACTCAGGCCGGGTCGTACGTTCCACATCCATGTGTCGTCAGACTTCCACTGAAGTCATGTGCTCACGTCCACAGACCAACACGAGCACCTGTGCTCCTCGTGGCACCGGAACACCTTCCAGTCCAGTTTGGAAGCAAAACGCTCGACCAGGGCTCTCAAAGTCCTCAAATGTCCCGGGTGCCAGTGATCGTCTCGTCTGGTCAGTGCGAGGAAATGAAAACAAGTTGGTTTGCACACGTTTAGCACCTGACCAGTCGCCCAGGAGGCGTCCAGCGAAGGTCACACACCGTAGCGCCGTTTGCGTTCAGTTTTTCTTTTCCATGTGTGTTTGAGTGAAATGGCTAAAACCTCTCAGAGGTCAAAGTGTCCTCCATCTACATTTTAAGGTTGTTTATGATTATTTTTTTTATGTTTTCCAGCACTGATAAGAACATGAATCCCTGATTTAAGGTGTTTTCCTAAATCTCTCAATACTTTTATTGCTTTAAATCAAAAGGTAGATGGACATTATAGCAAAACGCCAAAGGGTTTTAGTTTGAGTGTTCAGGTGAAGACTCAGACCCCTGGATATTTACATATATGTGTGTGTGTGTGTGTATATATGTGTATATATATATATATACGTATATATATACACACACACTCATATATGTGTATAGGCCCTCTGGATGTTGTAGATAATCCTTAGAGTCGGGATCAGACTCTATATTCATAATGATCAAGCAGCTTTATGACACCATATTTCAAAAGAGGACACGTTTTGTGGACAGCTCTGTCCACTAGAGACGTCACAACGTCAGCAGATTAGTCTCTTGCTTTTATCAAGAAACAGAAGTGTTGTCTCCGTCCAGACCGAGACAAAAAAGCAAAAGCACCGTAATGTCACCTGCTCCGATCCGTTCTGTGCCGGTTTAAATGAAGCGTCCACTGTCCGGGCGTCTGACGAGACTGGCCGCCTTAAGCTTCTTAATTTATTGCAGTGTTTTCTTTTTTTTCACTGAAGTTGTTTTTGTTTTGTTTTTTACAAGTAAAAAAAAATATTTAAATTGAAAAAAGTGCATATCAACTTAATGATTCTTGTAAATATCATTGTGTGTAGTGTTTTAGAAATTCTATAAGGTCTTAAAATCACTACAGATGCTAACAATAAGTACAAGTTTGGTTTTGGTATTTTGGGGGTGGGGAGGGCGGGCTGGAAGGAGGGGAATGGCGATGGGAAGTAAGGGGGGCGGGGCTAATCCGGTGCCATTTTAAAGTGCTAGTGAAGCTTTACATAGCAACATCTCTGTTTTTTACATCACTGCTTCCCAGCACAGCCTTTTACTTTTATTTCATTGACAACGTCTTCAAACCCCCCCGTCTCTAAGCCACGCCCCCCCCGTCTCACACGCATCACACTGCACACTGAGGCATCAATCCTCAGATGAAGCTCCGCCCCTTGTTGGACGAGTGATGCCTGTGAGATGGCGAGGTGAAGGTCAGAGGGAAGCGCCGCAGGACACCCGTGTGTCAGCCAAAAAACCAACACACAAAAAAACACCATACGCTTACAAACGGCTGAGATATATATATATATATATATATACATACATATATATATTTTTTTTGTATGAAAGGAAACTACTACTTCAACTAAATATCAAAAGGATGCAGATTGCTAAATTTCAACTGATTGTAAGGAGAGGGATTCTCCTTGAATTGAAGCCATTTGAAGCCACTTGTCAAAACTTGATGTCAGCCTTATGTGGATCTGTTTGTGTATCGGCATATTATTATTATTATTATTATTATACTTTTGATTATCGGAAATTTGTATGATGGAGATTTTCTTTTATACCATCATTGTTATTGTCAAAGTACACCAATAAAACTTGTAAACATACTATTATGTTACCTGTGATTATGTGTGTGTGTGTGTGTGTGTGTGACTCATGTTGTGTTCAATGTGTTCACACTGTTTACACCTTATGAGGACATAAACAACCCCATCATGTCACATGTTGTGTGGTCAGTTAGGTTAAGATAAGGTGTGTTAAAACAACTTTACTATGTGTGACGTATATATATATGTATGTTTTTGTGTATTACGTATACATAACCAAACTCCTGCAGATGAAATATGTACAGTATGTTTGAGTTGTAGTGCACAGTCAGCTGATATTATATTTATATCAGGAGCCGGGTCAGCTCGACTGAGGCGACCACATGTTTACAGTGCACACACGTGTAGGTGATATACAGTATGTGTATATAAAGCTGCTGCCTCCATCAGGAAGTTTCATTTGTGATTGTGTGAAGTCTTCTGTTAGTGAGAGTTTTAAAGGTTTTTCACACTGAGGCATTTGTAAGCTTATCCAATTGCAGGTGATTCGATGTGATCCACGTGTTTCCATGTTGACATTATCTAGTTTAGTCTAACGCAGATTTCTATAACAGGCCACGCCCCAAATTTCTTTTGATCCCCTACACTGCGTACACTGAGGCCATAGTCTGACTAAGACAGGCCATTGGACGTGTTGTTAATTCCAAGTATACATGCAGAGGAACATCTATTTATTGGCTGCGTCTCTGTTGGCAGCCATGTTTTGTCACCTGTCAATAATCCACTCACCTCACTGACCAACATTCATGTCTCCTTTCACTTTTCACTGTTTCCTGCTGTTTCTGCCTTTGCACAGGCATTTCCCCACAGTGTTAGTGGTTAGTGGCTCTATTTTAAGTGTTGTATTACTACATACCAACACACACACACACACACACACACACAGAACATTTATTTTTCACTGACATGACCTTAACAAAACACAGAATACAAAGTGGCCACAAATTCTGACCAGTATGACCACTCTCTCCCTCCCTCTCTCCCCCTCTCTCTCCCTCCCTCTCTCTGTAGCCTGCATGCACTGTGAGGGAAACACAGGATGGTCTTCTTTTCAAATGAAGAAGATCTCTCTTCCTTCATATGACACAAATGTGACGACATGGGGAACATGAAAGGGATTTTTGTGGAAGACTGAGAGTGTTTTGTTGTCTATAGATGTCGTCACATCCTGTCGCTCTCTCAGTCTAACAGAAGATTATTTAGTCTCAGCAGACACCAGTGTGATCCTCAGCTGCCATGTTGGGAGCAGACTTTTTCTGGATTTCTTTAAATAGTCCCACTTTACACTTTACTGTTACTGTGAAAGCTGACTCTGTGTCTGCCTGTCTGAGTGTGTGTATGTGTGCGTGTGTTTGTGTGTGTGTGTGTGCGTGTGTTTGTGTGTGTGCGTGTGTTTGTGTGTGTGTGTGTGTGTGTGCGTGCAGATCCCCAGATAGAGATGAAGCTTGTCAGAATGGCCCAGTCTGTTGTTCCACAGGAAAGAGACATTGACCAGAGTTCACTTCAAGATGCACTGAATGTGAGCAGCTTCACTGTGTGTTAACGAGTGACATGCTCTCCCTCAGGCAGGGATGTGGAGTTCAGAGATATTCCACAGTGTGTGCACTGCTTTGAACATAAACACCAGAAAATGGTTGATGCTATTCATTTGATTGACTGTGTTTAAAAAACGTTTATCCTCCGTGACAATGTCCCTGTTAATCTCTCCTGCTGCAGCATATATGTATATATATATGTATATATATGTTTATATATGTGTGTGTGTATATATACTATATATGTGTATATATGTATGTGTGTATATATAAATACTATGTATGTGTATATACTATATATGTGTGTATATATGTATGTGTGTATATATACTATATATGTGTATATATGTATGTGTGTATATGTATATATATTATATATGTATATATGTGTGTATGTATGTGTGTATATACTATATGTGTGTGTATATATATATATACTATATATGTGTATATATGTATGTGTGTGTATATATATACTATATATGTGTGTATATATTATATATGTATATGCATGTGTGTGTATATATACTATATATGTGTATGTATGTGTGTATATATATACTATATATGTGTGTATATATACTACGTGTGTGTATATATGTATGTGTATATATACAATATATGTGTGTATATATACTATATACAGTATGTGTATGTATGTGTGTGTGTATCTAAACTATATATGTTTATGTATGTGTATATATGTATGTGTGTATATATACTATATATGTGTATATATGTATGTGTGTATATATACTATATATGTGTATATATGTATGTGTGTATATATACTATATATGTGTGTGTGTGTATATATATACTATATATGTGTGTGTATAATATGTGTGTATATATACTATATACAGTATGTGTATGTATGTGTGTGTATCTAAACTATATATGTTTATGTATGTGTATATATACTATATATGTGTATATATGTATGTGTGTATATATACTATATATGTGTATATATGTATGTGTGTATATATACTATATATGTGTGTATATATATACTATATATGTGTATATATGTATGTGTGTGTATATATATATACTATATATGTGTATATATGTGTGTGTATATATTATGTATGTGTATGCATGTGTGTGTATATATACTATACATGTGTATGTATGTGTGTATATATATACTATATATGTGTGTGTATATACTACATATGTGTATATATGTATGTGTATATATACAATATATGTGTGTATATATACTATATACAGTATGTGTATGTATGTGTGTGTATCTAAACTATATATGTTTATGTATGTGTATATATACTATATATGTGTATATATGTATGTGTGTATATATACTATATGTATGTGTGTATATATACTATATATGTGTATATATGTATGTGTGTATATATACGATATATGTGTGTATGTGTGTATATATATTATATATGTATATATGTGTGTATGTATGTGTGTGTGTATATACTATATATGTGTGTGTATATATATATACTATATATGTGTATATATGTATGTGTGTGTATATATATACTATATATGTGTGTATATATGTGTGTGTGTATGTATACTATATATGTGTATGTATGTGTGTGTGTATATATACTATATATGTGTATGTATGTGTGTATATATATACTATATGTGTATAAATGTGTGTGTATATACTATATATGTGTGTGTGTATATATGTATGTGTGTGTATATATACTATATATGTGTATGTGTTTGTACATATATATGTGTGTGTGTGTATATATACTATGTATGTATGTATGTATATATGTGTGTGTATATATATACTATATATGTATATATGCGTGTGTGTATATATACTATATATGTGTATATATGTATGTTTATATATATATACTATATATGTATATATGTGTGTGCATGTATACTATATATGTGTATATGTGTGTGTGTGTGTATATATACTATGTATGTATGTATGTATATATGTGTGTGTATATATACTATATATGTATATATGCGTGTGTGTATATATACTATATATGTGTATATATGTATGTTTATATATATACTATATATGTGTGTATATATATACTATATATGTATATATGCGTGTGTGTATATATATACTATATATGTGTATATATGTATGTTTATATATATACTATATATGTATATATGCGTGTGTGTATATATACTATATATGTGTATATATGTATGTTTATATATATACTATATATGTATATATGTGTGTTTATATATACTATATATGTATATATGCGTGTGTGTATATATACTATATATGTGTATATATGTATGTTTATATATATACTATATATGTATATATGCGTGTGTGTATATATACTATATATGTGTATATATGTATGTTTATATATATTCTATATATGTATATATGCGTGTGTGTATATATATACTATATATGTGTATATATGTATGTTTATATATATACTATATATGTATATATGCGTGTGTGTATATATACTATATATGTGTATATATGTATGTTTATATATATACTATATATGTATATATGTGTGTATATATATACTATATATGTATATATGCGTGTGTGTATATATACTATATATGTGTATATATGTATGTTTATATATATACTATATATGTATATATGCGTGTGTGTATATATACTATATATGTGTATATATGTATGTTTATATATATACTATATATGTATATATGCGTGTGTGTATATATACTATATATGTGTGTATATATGTATGTGTGTATATATACTATATATGTGTATATATGTATGTGTGTATATGTATATATATTATATATGTATATATGTGTGTATGTATGTGTGTATATACTATATATGTGTGTATATATATATACTATATATGTGTATATATGTATGTGTGTGTATATATATACTATATATGTGTGTATATATTATATATGTATATGCATGTGTGTGTATATATACTATATATGTGTATGTATGTGTGTATATATATACAATATATGTGTGTATATATACTATATACAGTATGTGTATGTATGTGTGTGTGTATCTAAACTATATATGTTTATGTATGTGTATATATGTATGTGTGTATATATACTATATATGTGTATATATGTATGTGTGTATATATACTATATATGTGTATATATGTATGTGTGTATATATACTATATATGTGTGTATGTGTGTATATATATACTATATATGTGTGTGTATAATATGTGTGTATATATACTATATACAGTATGTGTATGTATGTGTGTGTATCTAAACTATATATGTTTATGTATGTGTATATATACTATATATGTGTATATATGTATGTGTGTATATATACTATATATGTGTATATATGTATGTGTGTATATATACTATATATGTGTGTATATATATACTATATATGTGTATATATGTATGTGTGTGTATATATATATACTATATATGTGTATATATGTGTGTGTATATATTATGTATGTGTATGCATGTGTGTGTATATATACTATATACAGTATGTGTATGTATGTGTGTGTATCTAAACTATATATGTTTATGTATGTGTATATATACTATATATGTGTATATATGTATGTGTGTATATATACTATATGTATGTGTGTATATATACTATATGTGTATATATGTATGTGTGTATATATACGATATATGTGTGTATGTGTGTATATATATTATATATGTATATATGTGTGTATGTATGTGTGTGTGTATATACTATATATGTGTGTGTATATATATATACTATATATGTGTATATATGTGTGTGTGTATGTATACTATATATGTGTATGTATGTGTGTGTGTATATATACTATATATGTGTATGTATGTGTGTATATATATACTATATGTGTATAAATGTGTGTGTATATACTATATATGTGTGTGTGTATATATGTATCTGTGTGTATATATACTATATATGTGTATGTGTTTGTACATATATATGTGTGTGTGTGTATATATACTATGTATGTATGTATGTATATATGTGTGTGTATATATATACTATATATGTATATATGCGTGTGTGTATATATACTATATATGTGTATATATGTATGTTTATATATATATACTATATATGTATATATGTGTGTGCATGTACACTATATATGTGTATATGTGTGTGTGTGTGTATATATACTATGTATGTATGTATGTATATATGTGTGTGTATATATACTATATATGTATATATGCGTGTGTGTATATATACTATATATGTGTATATATGTATGTTTATATATATACTATATATGTGTGTATATATATACTATATATGTATATATGCGTGTGTGTATATATATACTATATATGTGTATATATGTATGTTTATATATATACTATATATGTATATATGCGTGTGTGTATATATACTATATATGTGTATATATGTATGTTTATATATATACTATATATGTATATATGTGTGTTTATATATACTATATATGTATATATGCGTGTGTGTATATATACTATATATGTGTATATATGTATGTTTATATATATACTATATATGTATATATGCGTGTGTGTATATATACTATATATGTGTATATATGTATGTTTATATATATATATACTATGTATGTATGTATGTATATATGTGTGTGTATATATACTATATATGTATATATGCGTGTGTGTATATATACTATATATGTGTATATATGTATGTTTATATATATTCTATATATGTATATATGCGTGTGTGTATATATATACTATATATGTGTATATATGTATGTTTATATATATACTATATATGTATATATGTGTGTATATATATACTATATATGTATATATGCGTGTGTGTATATATACTATATATGTGTATATATGTATGTTTATATATATACTATATATGTATATATGCGTGTGTGTATATATACTATATATGTGTATATATGTATGTTTATATATATACTATATATGTATATATGTGTGTGCATGTATACTATATATGTGTATATGTGTGGGTGTGTGTATTTAAGTCGGTCGTCAACTCGCTCGCTCAGGCTTTGTATGGACGTGTAACAGGTTCGTTTCTTGTTACATTGTGACAGGAATGTCGCTTCATTGATCGATTGTTGTGAGACGTTTCCATCAGCAGATTATCTGCAGGACCTTGTTTTGGTATCAGAGGTCCCACAATTACGTGCAAATTAAATTGTATTTATCGGTTAAAATAACTCCACATAACTCAGTAACAAGTGCAATCGCACATGGTTTTCAAATAATATATTTCAGAACATTTATCAGACAAACTGTACAGCTCGTGTCTTGGCTGTGTGTGTGTGTGTGTGTGTGTGTGTGTGTTTGAGTTGCTAACCTCAGGACTTCGATGCGCCCTCTCTTGATGTGTGTGTGTGATTGTTATGCTTTAATTCCCAGGTTTTGAACCAGCTGCAACCACTCATGAAAATCACTGTGTTCATCGTTGAAGCTGCATTTTCCCCATTTTGTGCAAATCAAGCTAATCCAAGCCTCATGTCTGGCTCGTGTCGTGTCGGGTCTGCACTGATGAATGTGTTTGTTCCGTTGTTACAATGTCACATGAATCGGAACATTTGAACCAAAATAAAATAAGAGGAAGCAAACTTTATAACTCCATAAACGTAACGTTCATTTGACACTTTTTAAGGATTCAATTCAGATTAAAATTCAATCACTTGTGTCGTATTTGTTTCACAGTCAATCCGTCGTACACACAGTACTGTAGACATGTGGATACAGTGATGCTGTTTGTCTTCACCTAATACCATGGAGAGCAGACCTGGGCGTGACCTGGGTTAGGTCAATAGGAAGTAAATGTACGTAAGTCTCAGCTCCTGCACGTTTGCATGTGTGAGCTTTTCTCTTTACTCTATGTAGTTTATGTGAGACACATATGTCTTATGTGGAGAACAGGTTACTGTGTTGAAGGATTATTTTTACTTTAATTGAAAAATGTCATTTGATTCAGGGAGGGATGACCATGTCTTTATCGTCCTTCACTGGAGATAAAGTGTGGCCAAATACTTTTGTCCACATGGTTTAAAGTATAGGCATGAACAGGTTTTGTTGAACCTGAGTAAATGAATGGAAGTCAATGTAGTGTCCTAACACGAGTGGCTGAATGTTAGTGTGTGTGTGAGTGAGAGTCTTGGCAGACGCACAGCGCTTGGCTGAAGTAG
Source organism: Solea solea (assembly GCF_958295425.1). Lineage (NCBI taxonomy): Eukaryota > Metazoa > Chordata > Actinopteri > Pleuronectiformes > Soleidae > Solea > Solea solea. Next base: position 26,929,209 of record NC_081144.1, on the reverse strand, counting down.
CCACTTGTTAATGGCGTCTGGGAAACAGAAGGCTTTGATATGCTCACACCAGTGTCACTTCTCTGTCTCTCACACACACACACACACACATAGGGCAGCTCTTAAGAGCTGGAGCGTTGTCTTGGCATGTGTTGTTTACACAGACAGCGCACACACACTCACACTCACACACTCACACAGACACACACACAGATACCAGTTACTCATTCACCCACTCTCTCTCTCTAGAGTATTGAGCCACTCAGAGGCTTTGATGTTGTCCTGTGGCGCCTCTGCCTTTTCTAAGCTGCTTCTCCTACAGATGCTCTCACACTGGAACTAGCATCAGGAAATAGCTGATGACAGCATTTGTATCACTCACTTCCTCTGTGCCTGTGTGTGTGTGTGTGTGTGTGTGTGTGTGTGTGTGTGTCTGTGTGTGTGTGTGTGTGTGTCTCCTCTAAGCACCGAAGCTTTCCACGTTATTTTTAGCTTTGTGTTTATTCCTTTGTAAAATAGTACATGTGCTGACATCATGCGTTCACGGCTCTCACTTGTTGTTAAATGAGATTAAACAGACAAGGACAGACAGAGGACAGCCAGAGGACAGACAGAGGACAGAGGACACAGAGAGACAGATCTCAGCCAACATAAGGATTCTATTATAAGGCTGACAATATCCAAACCAAGCAGGTTTGTTTGTGGTTTCCATGGTGACCATGTTACTGGAATCAGAATATACCCACTTAGTACCCACTTAGCACCCCAAGTAGCCTGGAAAGGGTACTAAGTACTAAGTGGCTCTGGGCTTGAAATGGGCCCAACATGGAAGCCAAGCACAAACCTGAGGGAGAACAGGGTCCCCTACTAACCCCCCAGGGCCAGCCCACAGAGGAGGCCTCTGCACCATGAACAGAAGCCAAACTGCCCCAGGCTGGGTGGAGTCCAGAGGCCCAGGACCCCACCCAGGCCTGGGCCCCATAGGGATTATATTTGGGCTCCTGAGTGTGTGTCAGGACATCAGTGACGTGTGGTCTCATCATGACGTAAGTATGAAGTAAAATACTAACAGTGACAAAAGAAAATCAACGTGTCACATGACTGTTATATAAATGTTCAACATTTCTGAAATGACACGTGAACAGTGAGGTGAGCCAGTGACAAGCTGTGACACACACACACACACACACACACACACACACACACACACACACACACACACACACACACACTGACTGAAGCACTTTGATTATACATGTACTACACAGTCTGTCACTGCCGTAACTGCGCAGTGAAAATACCAAAAAAAACATTTCAATAAAAACAAAATCCAATTTAAACGAATAAATATTCTGTAGTTTTTCTTGCTGTGGAATTGTTTAAAGCATAATTACACGTTTTTAAAACAACCAAATGTTTTAATGAAATATAAGCTTGTATGTTGGGTTCATATATTTGTACATCAGTGTTTCAGCAGTCGTGAACCTCACCGCACCTCGCTGGTCCCACCAGTGTTTACTCACATGAGCTTCCCATGTGGGCCCAAGTGACTGAAACCATAGGAACCTGCATAAGTGGGTCCGGGCCTGAGGGGGGACCACCATGGAAACCATGGACAAACCTGCTTGAGACCCATTATCGTCGACCCACCACACCACACTCATGGAGCCCACATGGAGATGCTGGCTGGGTTTGGGACAATCATGTGCCCAACCTGAGGGAACCCAGGCAGAAGGTGCACCCTTCACTGACTGTTCAGATTATCCAGATTAATTCATCGTCAAATCTCATTTTTATGCCTCCAGGCTGCCAACAGCTGTGATATGAGGCGTTCCATCCAGGGCTGGTCTGTTCTTTTAGAGCAGGACGTCTGAACCACATATTTAGAGAATGTCTTGAGGGATGTTGGCACACACAGTTACACACAGTTACACACAGTTTACTCCGTGTATCAATGTTAACTGTTAACCTCAAACAGACATAGAATCCTCACTGTTGGAAAAACCATGTGCATTTGCTTTTTCTACACAGGCCTGCGGAGCCTCGTCCATGCCGCTCCGCTCTGTGGTTTTCAATTCTCTGCGTTCAAAAAATGTGTGTGTGTGTGTGTGTGTGTGTGTGTCCAACTCTTGGTTGGCAGCCCAGATCTTGCCAGGCTGGTCTCCTGCTCACGTTCCTGATCCTCCTCACAACGACTGAAGCTGTTAAATTAGAATCCTGCTTTTGCTTTAAAGGTTGATTCTAATGCTGCATTCATTCCAAATGCCGCGCCCCTTCCGTCGTTAGTGCCGCAGGATCATTTTCATTAAAGATCAACTTCTGGACGACGTCACTGACTTCTTCACTGACCATACTTGTGTGGACTTGTTGTTGCTCCATGTGCCGACACAGAGACAGGATGATGTAGTCTGTCCTCTGGTAAACACGTGCTGTCCTCTGGAGCATGTGGCCAAATTCTTTGCCAAAGTTGCACATTTTCAGCTGGAGTGTTGGTGCGATTAACGCTTTGAGAGTTTTATTTGAAAGCAATTCTACACGTATACAAAGGTACTTTGCTGGACCTTTAAGAACGTGTCTGCTGTTTAATGTCACTGACAGGAAACTGCACTAAAGCCAGCAGAGAAAATCTGTGTTTTTGTTGTTTTTGGGACTTTGCTTTTTATAATTCTTTGTTCAAATGAATGTAAGTGACACAAACTGACCACAAGCTAAAAATACTGATTTTCTCAGTGGGAATGAGTGGTTTCAGTTACGAGTGAGTTTCACTGAAGGTCCCACTGGTCCCACACAATGTTTTCTTTTTCTTTTCAACATGTATAATAAAATATGAAGCTGCTGTAAACTGTATATTTATGTAGTACTTGATCATCGTTCCCTCCTAATCCCTGAGCCAATTATATCTTTCCAAGCAGCCTTATCCATATTAGTCTCTGCCTCTGACCTCCGCCCCTCTGTACTTCCCCTCCAGGGTTTTTTTTTGGATTTTATTTTGATGTGTAGCCTCTGGTTTTCATTACGCTCTGATTGTTTCATGCCGCTGTGGTTGCTGAGAGTGACGGTGTCTGTATGAAAGTATGTGCTGATGCGTCACAGACGACCTGCTGACGGTGCTGCAGAGGTGCGAGCTCCACTCTTCACCTCTGACTCCACACACACACACACACACACACACACACACACACACACACTTTGATATCCTGCACATTTTCAGCTAATGACCCAGCGGATCATCTGACCACTGCATGTGACCGGTCTTGTGAGCGTGTCAGTTAACATTCCTGTCATGAGAGCACTTTCCTCCTTCTATCACTTTGGTTAAGTCAGTCGTTTTGAACAAAAGTGAAGAAGAGAAGAAAAGAATGCCGACTCTCCGCAGTCACACCTCAGATTCCTGCAGCTAAAACATGCTGCGCAGTATATTTGACACGATGACTTCTCTGGTACTCATTACGGTTTGACAGCCACTGAATCTGTGAGAGATGAAGCTGCTGCACACAGACTTCATCCTTTTACACACATTTACTAAACAGCTAATCCATGTTTTAACTCAGTATTTATTCTCATTAATAGCTTTAAGTAAATGTCTTGTCTTTAGTTAACATTTATTCAATGTTTCTGTCTGTAAAGTTGAACATTTGTTTCCCTTAAGTGACATTTGTGTACAATAGCACAACATAATCATTTTATAATCTAATTATAGCAGCACTCTACCTTTATTAATGCTCCTTGTGACACTTATTGTAAAGTGTAAAACATTTATAGACGTATAAGCCTTACTTAACTACACCTAAGCATTTATTAGCATTATTTCCCTTTATTAAGGCTCCTCGTGACCCTTAATGTAAAGTGACAAACACGTGTAGTGTATCTGTGTTCAAACGAGTTATTTTGTGACCTGTGTTCTTCAAATGTATTAAAGTGACATAAAGTTACCAAACAAGGCAGCAGTTTGAAGAGGAAACATGTTTGTTTTATTTCTAAGGTTTTCCTTCACTGAAAGAACTGACTTTACACAGAGTGTCGGCTCCAGAACCACCACTAGAGGGAGCTCTGAGGTATAAATAGACTCTTTCTCTCACATTAAGGGAGGAGCAGACATATGCAGCTCCCTCTTTCCTTTTAAAAGGAAGGATCTGGTCTCACTGGACACATTTAACATTTAGTAGATTTGTATGTATATTGTATTATTTATGCTGTGCTATTTTATTGGTTGTAATGTGTTTTATTCCTGGTTAAATAAAATACACATATATGTTCTTTGAGGACACATTTAAATGAAGAAGACATTTAAGGTTGTGTTTTTTCTGACTTGAATGTAAATGTAATGTTTATGTTGATATGTGATAACACTTGTTTTAGCTCCAGAACATTTTCCATGTACGTTGTGTATTTGTTGGCACTCAAAAAAGAGGACATTTTTTACATCATGTGGGATTTTACAATAAATACACTGTTACGTTCACAGCCTGAAGCTGCTGCATACAGTCATTTACACGGATAAATAGATTTGTATTGATTTAGACAGAACATAATGGAAACTGAAAAAATATTTGTGTAAAAAACCCCACTATCATTCTGAGCACAGCCCTCATGTGTTTTACATTTTCTGTCTTTCTTCCTTTTTCTCTCCTCCTGTCATGTGATGTGTGATGTGTTGACACTGCCCCCTGATGGAGAACTGTGGAACTTCTCTGAAAGTTGGAACAATGAAAACAAACAAGAAGAATACATTTTAAAACTGGTGTAAAATGAGTTTACCAAAAAAAAAAAAAAAAAGTAAATAGCACCAAGTTGACGTACAGTATTGTTTAAAAAAGACCAGAGAAGAGTCCACACATGCAGAGGATGTTGAGTGTGCTGGTCAGTAGAACCCGTAGCAGCGAATCAGTCCCATATCACTCACTTCCTTTTGTTATCATTTCTCTACTACATCATGACAATGCACTCACTTCATATAAGTTAAAAAAAAGGTCAACTATGAAAAGAAAACAATCATAAAAGAAAAATCAAACAAATGCCCTATAGAATAAAGTCTCAAGGGGAAATATTGCCCAGCTATACAACCATGATTCTGCCTCTGCGTCTCCTCACTTCAATAAACCAAACTGCCAGAACATCTGGAGGCAGCGGAGTGCCGAGCGTTAATTTGCATCTGTGCAGATGGGATTAAAAAAAGAGAAGAGACAACCAGAGGAAGTCACTAGAGTCTAAGGAGAGGCACGCAGAAAATACATAGTTTACTTGTGTAAAGTGTGGCTGTATGAGACACTGACACACAGGCAGCTCTGCAAGTGCTGGGAACCAGTGTGACACTCAAAGTAGCTCAATCACTTTTACAGTGAAGACAAGTGGAAAAGTAGCACAGATTGCTGCCGTTTCAGCTAAGACAAGAGTTGAATTAGCAAAAATGGACGAGTTTTAGGGTAAAATGAACTAAAGCTACTGTTTCCCTACTGGAAAATCACCTATTAATGCACGCCGGCTCAAGTCTGCTCTACATTAAGCTGCCTCGTGTTATTATAAGACAGCCTTCTGTTTTGTGTTGCTGTGCGAGGGTTAGGTCGCTGATCCACTGCCGTCTCCATTAATACATTCAAATGTGTTATTTTGTGACTTTGCGTTTAAAATCCTACTTTCAGATTCAAATCTCTGGAGTTCAGTGTGAGTGGTGGACAAACTTCATTTTCATGGTGAGAAAACATGTTATTTTACAGCCTTTTGTTAAGTTCAAATCTGTTTTTCTGTGTCTCATACAACCACATTTCAAAAAATGTGTACTATAATTTTAAGTGTCCCTCTTTAAAAAAACAACAACAAAGAAAAACAAAGTAAAATCTGTAGCTCAGATGCTACTGGTCTCCTTTTTGGTTTGCTGCTTCCTTGGCCGCACAGTCTTTGACCTCTCCTTTCAGCTCAGCTAGCTGTTCTGAGTGGTCCACCAGGGTGCCGTTCACCTCGGCCAGGTATGAGTCTGAGTGTCTCTCCAGCTCGGCCCTGATCTTCTCCAGCTGCTCTGCCAGCTCCCCCAGGCCGCTGCACTGCCCCTCCACCTGACTCACCCTGCTGTCAAAGTCCTTCACCTCCCTCTGCACGTCTATCGCTGTGCTCCTGCAGCCTCGCAGCTCCCCCGACAGCTGCCTCTTCAGAGTCACCAGTTCTCCCTTCAGCTGGGCCAGCCTCCTGTCTCCGGCCCCCAGGAGCGAGGCTTGGTGACCCACGAGTCTGGTGATTCCCTGCACCTGGTTGACGAGCTGGTGCTCTCTCTGCTCCCAAGTGGAATTGGCATGGCCCACCTCCCCTGCAATGTAGCTGATGGAGTCCTTGAGACCCTTCAGAGTGCGGTTCACGGAGTTGATGTTGACCTTCAGCAGGGTGATCTCCCCCTGGACAACGCCCTCCGTGTCCTCCTGTGCGATCCTGAAGAGCAGGTTCTGCAGGGTGTTGTTTAGTCGGTCCAGCTGTTTAGAATGTGTGTCCAGACGACCTGTCATCTTCTTCTCCATCCCCTCACACTCCTCCTCCACTTCAGTGATGCTGATACCCCCTGCTGGCGGGGTGGAGGGTGAGCAGGAGGAGGTGCAGAGGAGCTCCAGGTCTGTTAATTGCTTCTGAATACCATCCAGGTCTCCCTCCACCCTCCTCCTCACCGACTCGATCTCCGTCTCCAGTGCCGGGACCACCTGACCCTCCAGGAGAGCAGGAGCTGTGGCGTTGCTCAGCTCCTCCACAGCTACAAACACCTTCTCCTCCAGGGTCTTCAGCTTGTCCTCCAGCAAGGTCTTAAAGCCAGTGAGACCTCCAGGGAGCCCTAAATCAGCTCCACCCTCTGTGGTGTTGAGGCGGCCCTCTATGTCCACCAGCCGGGTTTCAATCAGCGTCTCCACATGGAAGGTCTGGTCAGTGAGGGCAGTCTGCAGCTGTCTCTGAGATTCTGTCAAACCTTTTACAGACTCCTCCAGCAGCAGAACACGCTGAGACAGGCTGCTCACCTGCAAACATCAACATCAAGCCTTTATTATAGTCTATAGTCTTTAAGCAATAACACACATTCACTGATCTGGTTCATGTTCAAATAGCACAAATAATGTAGAATGCAATACACAGGCTGGAAATGTTCAGATATAGTTTTTCAATAGAGACGGGGGGTATAAAAATCATATGAAACATTACACACATTAAAAACCTTCTGTACTTCAATATGTGGAACGTATGGAGATAAAGTAAATAAAGAGCGACAAGCAGATGGTTTGTATCACCTTGTAAAGCACTCACTCCCTGCACCAAGGTTCACTGACGACAGCACAACATACAGGAGTTCCATCAGTCACTATATCTGTGTTATTTTGTGTTGTTTAGATGAACTCTTGTGAGTGCAGTCACCTGTACGTAACACACGTACTGAACAGTCCCTGTAAGTGTGTGTGTGTGTGTCTTATCACGTCCTACCTGTCCACAGCAGCTCTCAGTCAGAGTCAGGCCCTGGATCTGAGCCTGAATGGAGCCCAGTTCCTCCCTGAGCCCGGTCTCTCTTCCATCCAGAGTCTGCTGCATCTGCTCCTGGCCGTTCATGTGCTCCTGGTGACACTGCTTCTGCACCTCACCAATCCTCTTGTCGCAGATGTTCTCTAGATTGGTTAGACGGTTCTCAAAGCCGTCCAGGATCTCAGCCCGCATGTCCGCCAACTTGGTGTTCAGGATCTCTTCAATAAAAGCGGTAGAACCGTGGCCAGGGATTGGCCTGCCTCTAGCACCCTCCAGCAGGCTCTTCAGCTGGCCATCGTGACCAAGGACCATTCCCTGAAGACACACATGAAAGGTTATTAAGAAACAGCATTTATTAAGGACGCAGGATAAAAGTGAGGTGTGTTTACCTGAATCTCCTCTAAGATGTGAGCCTTGGCTCGCAGCTCATCCCTCACTTCTGTCACCCTCCCTGCTAAATCTCCAAATCCAGGGAAGCTATCGCCTCCATCCACTCCTTCCGAATCATCTGGGATCACTCCAAATCCCACCACAGAGTCCGGCACACGAGGACCACCGGGCAGCAGAGACACCAGGAGTTTGTTGGTGTCCTCTCGCAGGGATGTTCGCAGTCTCACCTCAAGGCCGGCCACCGCCCCAGTGAGAGTGTCCAGGCCCAGAGTGAGGCGACGCAGGTCCTCCTCCATACGGTCCAAACGCTCGCCACTCACTCCAGAGATCCCAAATTTGTTTCCTGTGTTTCCAACGAGGAAAGATTTCTTAAAAGGGAAACGTAAAGAGCGGCACTGCAAAATACTTTTTAAAGAAAGTAAAATGAAGTTTTCCTCGTCTTTAGCCCGACAACAAAAAGATCTTGGCACGTAGAAATGGAATAAAAGATATTACAGCTTCCTTTAAGATGCAGAAACAATGGTTTTCATGAAATCCCAGAGTTCCTGCTCCTGTGTGTGTGTTTGTAGAACAGATGTGTCACTATCACAGATTACTGTGTGTGCAGATATAAGAACATCTGAGGTTTCAATTCTTAAAGTCACTTTAATCAAGTACAGGAAGACACATTTGAAGTGAACATGACAGAAGTTCTCAGTTTTGTCTCGTTGTATTATAACAAAGCAAGATTAGCTTTCCTAAAACTTAACATTTTTTCAATCCGTTTAAGGATATTTTTTTATGACGTGACTGTGACACTTGGTTAAGTCAAGGAACACATGTCAGCGCAAGCCAATCAGAGGCAGCGAGCGCGCACACACACACACACACACACACACACACACCACATGACCTGCTGCCAAACCTCAGGTGCTGGTGAAAAGCATGACGCTCACATATTCACTCTCACATTAAACATGAGAAAATAACTGATTTAAACCACATAACAAAAGACTCACTTCACTTAATCTACAGCAGCTTTAGTCTGTGGTATCTTTCAGATTATATTTGCTGTTTCATCTCAACATTAGAAACGGAAACCTGCAAACCACCCACTCTCCCACACCAAAGTCCATTGATGAAAATGGTGTTTAGCTGTTGAGGACACGGGAGCTGCTGGTCTTTGTGTCACTGATGTAAAGAACTCACTGTTGTGTGAGCGGCTTACAAAGCAACAAACTCCAGCTTCAGGTTTGAAATGTCAGTCTAAACATCAGATTATAACATTTTTACACTTTTCTTGTGTGTCTTCTCACAGCCATGTTTTCAGCTCTGTATTTCATACAACTACGCATCAAAAGACCTGAACTATCCCTTTATTGCTTAAAACAAATCTCTCTCTTTTTTTTTTACCGTAGTTTGTTTTTCCACCTCCGGCAGGAATTTGTCCCGTGGGTCCTGGTCGGTGGTCAGGCAGACTGGGCACAGGTTTGCCCGGCTCCAGCTGGCCTCCTCCAGGCTTCTGGTCTACAGGAGGTCTGGGACCGTAAGGGAAGCCCTTTATCCCTGGACGATGTGGCAGTGCAGCATCACTGACGTCGGGTGACGACGTGGGTCCTTCAAAGCACTGGTCTCCAGAGTAACCGGGACAACACCTCCACTCCAGCTCAGTCACGGTCTTGAAACCCACCTTGTACTTTGGCTTGTAGAACGTTCTGTACCTGAAGGAAACACGAGTAGAAGACAAAGGTACATGATGTTGCAGCACTGAGCACAAATAATGGGATGGACTTTTTCTCTATGGGATTATGAGGAGATTACAGTTATCTTGTATAAACTCAATCTCTGTTCCTGTCACACACACACATACATACAGTCAAGTATTTTATTTGAAGAAACCTTTAATGTAATTTAATGTAACCTTAATTTCCACATTATGGGGCCACATGTACACATTTACCTACTTATATGTATCTTTATTTGAACAGGGACATATTCTATATATTCTATTATAGCCTATAGCTGCTGTTGGACACTGTCCACAGGACATCAGTCATTGGACGGCACAAGATGTCCTCCATCTCAACAATGTCCCCCCCCCCCGACTGAAAATAATCTTGCCCCTATGTCCACATCACTCTCCCTCTCAACATGACAGTTTGCACTGTACATTTTTTGCCCAAATTTATTTTATATACACTACCTTTAAATTTTAAATTGAAATGTTATTATTCTATTCTTTAATTCTTATAATCACACAGCACCTTACTTTCAGAGGTTTTAATTTTTTAATTTTAAATTTAAATTCTTCAATTTATATTTTAAGTTTAAGCTGTTCTTTTTTTATTGTTTGGGCTGACCGGGTTCTGGAGAGACTGGAATTTCGTTTGAACCTCATGTTCTAATGTGTGTTGGAATGACAATAAAGAATCTTGAATCTTGAATCTTGAATCTTGAATCTAAGCCTGACCCTGAACCTCACATTACAAAAAACCAAAGCTTTTCTTCTCTTAAATTAGAACATATTAAAAATGTTAAAGTGAAATTTTATGTTAAATGTTTGTAATCTGTCAAGTATATCTATCTTTACTGTACTATGCTGTACTGGAATAGAGAGGAGGATGTTAATTGCACCATAGTTACATATGCAATTAAACTGCATTACAACAGTGCTATAAACTCTCTTGGTCTATTTTTAGTTTCTGTAATGCAACAACAGAGCTCTGTCTTTTTAACAATTGCAATTGTATTAAAACCAAATGAAACAACATACACTTGTAATTAACCTGCATAAATATACTAACTAAGTGCTAATTAACATGTTTACTGAGCTCTTTATGTTTGACTGGATGTGACTTTGCTGCGTTTATAATAACATACACATGAAAGTAACTAATCTTTAGCTAATCACTAACTAAGTCTTTAGTTAATGTCAAGGATGGGCTGTGGTGGGTGACGGTAGCTCAGTGGAAGAGCAAGTCGTCTTTCAACTTGAGGGTTGTGGGTTTGATTCCTGGCTCCGCTAGTCGACATGTCGATGGGCAAGTGTGTGAATGAGTGTGAACGATGAGTGATAGAACATGTGCTGTGTGAGTGAATGAGTGAATGAGTGAATGTGGTGTCAAGCAGCTTTGATTGGGTTAGAAAAGTCTTATAAATACAAACTCAGAGGCTAAATATCACTCACACACTTACAGTGCAACTGATCACACATTCATCTGAGAAATAACCTCACGCTCTGTGTAAGTCATGCTGTTTTACAGCTAATCCACCGTGTGGCGCTGTTTGTGCTGTTTTGTAAATATTCAGGATTCAAGAAATGCACCAAAAGGACTGAGAACAAGTGTCATAAATAAAGGTTACAGACACAGTTCACAGTTGTGTTATGATAACTCATTATTAATATTATCAACATCTGATCTCAAAGACAGTTGAAGAGTACATTAAGAGAACACTAGAGGGCAGCATGTGTATGTAGAATATTCTACCATGTGCTGAAAGTGAGGAACTACTGTATTTGTGTGACTTTGTCGTGACTTACACAACAACTGGACACTTCTGACCCCAGATGCACTTGGTGGTGTACTCGGCCTTCACGAAGGTGGACACGCCGTCCTGCATGACGCACGTGATGTTCCTCTGGACCACGTAGGCACAGTGGTTTCTGTTGATATGACAACATTAGACATTTCAATGAGTCACGTGACGAATACGTGAAAACACAACAGTCACCCATTCATTTATGACATGATGTGTAATCAAGTTATACACAAGATTACACAACTTTAAAGTTAGATAGATGGATAGATCGATAGATCGATAGATAGATCGATAGATAGATTCATTCACCTTTTTCTTTAAAAAACCTTTAAATTCTAAGAGGAAAACAAAGTGTGAGAATGTTTTCAGATGTGTCCACAGTAAGTTCTCCATAACTACTGTGAACAGTTGTTGCATCATGCTGGAGCTGGACCTTCCTCTCTCTCTCCTCGCGCCTCATTGCCAGTGCAGCTATAGCAACTGCTAAATGTTCCCCTGGCCCCTGCACAACACAGGAAACGATGATCTGGGCTCTTTGGGCTCACATGTGAAGCATTTCTTACATTCAGCGGGGAGCGTTTAGCAACACATGCAGCGCTTAACGTTCCTCCACAGCTGTCTCAGAACAAATAGGAGTGTTTGGAGGAGCAGGGAGGGACACGGGAGCAGAGCGGGGCCTACATGCTCAGAGGGCTGACAAACAGCACTGTGAGAACCTGGTGCACCTCTGCACCAGGTTCTATGGTAAGAGCCAGAATGACAGCACTCCTTTCATATGAACCAGGTCGTGTGTTGTTAACGAAGTGGTGCTTAAGACCTGAACTGATGTGGTTATTACAGGAGCTCTTAAAGCACTTCAATTTACTGAAGGAATGTTTTTCATGTTTTACTCCACGACGATACTTACTATGATAACAAATGGTGCTGAATCATCATTTCTGCCATGTTTTTCTTTTCTTTTTCCTTTTTCCCACCTTTGCACAAACATGTGAGTCAGTGAGTCACGACTGAAAACCCTCTATTCGGCTGTATGTTGCTACCTTTAGCATTCTCCTCCATACATCCCCTCATTAAATAATAATAATGTTATCTGTTATGTTCACATGTTGTAAAATGTTGAAAATCATCACATCTCCTGCGTCTCTGGTCAAACACCAGAGTCGTTTAAAGACAGTCAGAGTACCTCACACAACCCCACTGTCCTGCAGCACTGCAGTGAGGGCTGTAAGTATAAGATTGTCAAATCTTAATAGTTTTTATGGGTTTCCTCCTCATATAAGGGAGATTTATTGAGTGCAACGAGAAGCTTTATGAATTGATTTAATGTATGTGTGAGTTGATAGAAAGCTTCTACGGACAGATGATGGAGAGCAGACGCAGACGCTACGACTGTGATGCCTCTCATGTTCCACACCGGGAAATGATCATGTTCACCGGTTTGTTTGTCAGGTGCAGGCGTGGCGCAGGGGGGCGGGGGGCGGGCGCTGACCTTCAGTCTGTCGCACACGACGCCGGGAAATGGTGCAGGAATCCAGATGTGCATCAGAGAAACGTCTACTCTGAGCCTGTCTGTCTACTCTGAGCCTGTCTGTCAATGTCATTTTCTCCTCAGTGTCCTGCAGTCAGAGACGGTTCTGGCTCTGTGAGAATCAAAGCTGACACTGCAGAGATAAATCCCCCAGATTATTGCAGAGTGGAGCTCATGCCCACAGAGAGCTTTATCACCAGAAACATGAACTCACATGTGAGAGAAAAGTGTTTGTTATTGTCTCAGGCTGAGAGCGCAGCTGCAGGGTAGGTGAGAACTTTGTTTAGGCTGCTTGTGTGGGAGCACGTGTGAGGGGAAGCAAGTCTTGATCCAGGATCTAAGGCTGCATCTACATGCTGGTCTTGATGCCCAATTCACATATGTTACCTTAATCAGATTTAAAAAACAAAACAAAAAAACAACCTGCCCAGCCAGCATGTCCATGTGGGCCCCATAAGGATTATATTGGGGCTGACAATATGGGTCCAACTCTGGTTTGTCCGTGGTTTCCATGGTGACCTGTCTTTGCTCACATCAAGCCCAGGCCCACTTAGAACCCTTTCCAGATTATACATAGATTCTAAATGGGTACTAAGAGGGCATGGGCTTGAAGTGGGGGGATGATGGGCTTCCCATGTGGGGCCCATGTTACTGAATCCAAAACTATGTGGGGCCTACATCATTAGAACCCATTTAGTAGTCTGAAAGGGTACTAAGTGGGTTTGAAGTGGGCAAACAAAGGAAACCACAGACAAACATGTTTGGGATTATCAGCCCAAATATAACATGGAGATGACCTGTGACCCCTGACCTGTGGCATGGTCAGCACAAGGAAATGTACTGTCAGTGAAAGTTAGAGTGAGTCTTACAAGGCACGAAAACTCAGTCACATGACGCAGTTGAAAGTGAGTCATGTGACTGTAGACCAGTTTTTAAGGAGACGCTGCACTGATGAGGAAACATTTATTATCACATCACTGATGTGACAGTTCTGACAGTTGTGCCACATGGCAGGAACAATTCAGAATAGGTCACTTGCCTCCATGCAGTTTATACAACCTAAGATACGAGGATTATGAGGCGGAGGAGGGGGCGGGGCTTGGCGCCTGCTCTAAGCTATTTTCACACGTTGTATTTTAAACAATGTCACACAAGGAGACTGCTGTTAAAAATATAAATACTTTCTGATGTTTGCTTTATTGCTTGTTGGTAACATGGGGGCGGGGCTGTTGCTGGGTCCTAAATCTGGGACTACATCCTTCAGAGGATAAAAGGACACCACCTTTAGGGTTTGTGTAGAACATGAAGGTGAAACTCAAATGAGAGGGTGAGTGCGGTACAAATCCTAACATGAACGACATTAACATGAACACAATTCTCACTTTTAAGGTCCTTTGATATTTTAATATGCTATTCAGTTGAGCTGTAGCATGCTATTTCAAATTAATATAAGACTTATGAAGGTTTATTAGCAGAGACTGAATATACTACCAATAAGTGTGTTTGAATAAGTGTATAAATTGCTTTGTATTTATAGCTTTAAAATAAGCATGATAAATGATAATATGACTATATGATAATTCATATTTACTTCCACACTTTTTCTTTGTGTGCAGAAAAACAGGACGAAAACACCCATGATCTCAAAAAGTGATAATAAAAGTGTAAAGTTCATCCACACCCTCAGTGAACCACCCAACCCCAACTGACACTTGAGTGTATTAAACTCCTCATCAATAACAAAACAACCATCACTTCTCCTTCTCCTCATATCATGCCTCCTACCATAACACCACAATATTGTCTTTTTTGTGTCGTTGGACCGTGTCATGTTTTGGCTGATCGTCTGCTCCCACTGTAAATAATTCTAGTATTATATTAATATTATTATTTCTTAATATCTTCACCGTCTCCCAGGGGAAATGTAGATCTCCCATCTCAGATTCTCATATGGAGTTGTTTCCCTGTTACCCCTGTTTTTATCCCCTTATTTTACATGTTTTTTCTGCAGAATCTGCAAAAAAACATAAGAAATCTCAGTTTAATCATCCAAGTCTCTTTTCTTCCACTTTCGATGATCCTTGAAGCCTGCGGCTGACACTGGAGGGCTCGCCCTCCTCCCCATGAAGTGCACTTTCACCTTCAGGGCTTGTGACTGTTTGAACTCAGGCCTCTGCTGTTGCCCCGTATAGATTTATGACTGGAGCAGAGCAGATCTACAGGCTGACAGCTCCCCTCCAGGGTCCATCTCTTTACATATTTGCTTTTAATGAGTCCTATTTCTGGCCAACTGGCAGGTCTTGAAGGCCCCATGGTGTGGTGTTGATTAATCCTGCTCTGGTGGCTACTGATTAGGGTTAACAGAAAATGTGACATTCGGATTGAATCCAGCTCTGATTACTGTCGCTCCAAGGCAGCGTATTACAGTGCCGTCATTTTGCCTATTGGCCTCTAATCCTTGTTACCGCAGTGCAATCACATGGGTGTTAGGGGTGCAACAGTTCAACAAGCACAGTTCACTTTGTATTGCAGTGACCGGGTCATGGTTTCAGTTGGGATTATTTAGCTCATTATAGAGATGACAAATGATAAACTTTTTTTTTAATTAGATCTTGGGTTATAATGTGTATCTATTTATTGCTAATAAAAATACAACAACTTCAATCTCTGTCTTTCCTTCATAACAAGTGAATTTTAACATTAAATGGACACAGTTTTGAACTGATGCTTGTATATAGAATACAACTCACTAATGTTTAAACAGGGGAGGCTCATTTCAGGCCCCGGTATTTATCCAACAATTCTTACATACATTTTGCAAATGAACAACTAGAACAAGGAAACACGATAATTATGTCAAAGTGAAATGTTATAATAGTGTTTTTATTTACAGTTTATATGTCGCTGAGCAAATAACACACAACAACCAGCTATTTGTCGACAGACTTCCCTCCAAGATCCATACAGGACTTCTCAGGGAAACCTGGACCATCTCTTAGTTATGCTCCTATAGACCAGGACTGCTGGAGGAATTCCTGTGGTGCAAGCACATTCACTCTCTCACATTCACTCTCTCACACTCAGGGTATGAATATGACTTCATCATATGTCATTAACCTTATTCTTTCTCTCCCTAGTTTGTGTCTTTCCTTCCTTTCCTCTCTCTCTCTGTGTCCTCGTCTTGCAGGTTGCAGGATCCAGATCGAGTTTGGAGGCTATTATTATCGTACATATCATCACCATTATTATTATGCTATAATTAAAGTTGATATTATTTTTATCACAGTCTCTGCTGCTGCTGATATAAATGACATTGTAGTTCCCTTTAAGCCCTAAGTCTATTTTTTAGGTCTCTGCTCAAAAATCGCACACTCATAATGCAATGAGTATATCTCTGCAACCACAAGGTCTATTTGAATAGTTTTGGTGTCATAGTAAAGGGCAAATCAGTTAAGATGTGTAAATAAATATCAGTGTAAGTGTTACTGGTGAAGAGTAAATGAAGATGGCTCACAAAAAAGAAAGAAAAGAAGCAATTTCAGGATGAATATGTCTTTGGAATGATGGAGAATCAGCTCTAAAGTCACTCCTGTGATCACCTGTGGTCACCTGTGAACATCATCTCTGCAAAGTTTGATCAAGTGATGCAGAAATGACAGGCGGCGACTCATTTGACACATTTTGGAAACATCTGTGCCATTTGTATTAAAACCATGTATTAAACTACTTTCTTCACTTTTATGTAACTCTTAGTGTTCAATAAAACAAGTTATGTCCTTGTGTTCTGACTGTCAGGAAAAAAAAACAATTCTTCAAGTGGTTTTAATGCGGAGGCTACAGGAACATGAAAATCCCATAAGAGGATCCATCGTCTGTGATAAACAGGTGATTCTGAACAAACGAGTGACACTCTGATCGTGTTCTAACGATCACGTTTACTCTTGAAATATAAAAACAACATAGAAGATATTTGAGGAAGCTGAGCTTCCCTTTGTGTCCTGGAGCAATCGTCACTGCTTGAGATTGTGTTCACTGCTTCATCTCACTTTTAAACAGCCTTTTCTGATTGGAAACCGTCACTCTGAGTCCATAGAGAACATTAAACATCATGACACAGAGGCGCTGTTGATCCACTGTTGCCTCCAATTTAAACTTCAACATTTGATTTAGTTCTTTTGGTGTTTGAAATCTTTTGTTGTGATTTACCTGACTAACACAAACATAGCTAATAATACATCAGTAGCCCTACTGCAAGCTAAAAATGCTGATTTTCTTTGCTGTGTGAGGGCAAGCGGCTTACAAAAGTATCTGAACCATTAAAATGCAACTCTGTGTAACATTTAACACAAACAAAGTCACATTCAATTCTACAATATTCACAGTATGTGGTGGTTTTACGCTCTCGAAATGTAACAATGTGGCAACGTCCTACAGTTGTTCCTACATGTCATTTTGCTGAATTAATCCAACTCAATCCAAAGTCGAGCAAAAGCATTTTTGGAATGAACGTTTTGTAATCATGTGTTGGAGGGGGAAGGACAGACCCTGATGAGGGGAGGCCGCATGCAAAGTTGTTTCCATGTGGAACTGAAAATCTGTGGCTTGTACAGTATGTGTGAAACAGCTTGTGATTTGTGTATTGAACAATTCATTTTTTGAGGTTTGGTGGGTACAGACATGAGCATTGTTACAGGTTCCTATTCACTATATACAACATCTATTTATATCATAATAATTTCATATAATCTGGTTGTTTTATTTGACTTGTATAGACGCTCAGAAACACTGTACCTTATCCTCAGGAACAAGCATGAACAGTTCTTTCTGTAAACTTCAGGGTCCAGGTTCAGAGAATGTAGTGCAGTGTCAGTGAAAGTGGTGCATTACAGAAATGTTTGGTGTTGGTCAGGAGCTTGGGAGTTCACTGCCCAGCCTCTGTGACCCTTGGCAGGAGACTGGCTCCATTCTTGTCCAGCACTGGACACTCAACACAAACTTAGAACAACAGCCCGTAACCTTTGACCTCTGTTAACTTACTGACCTTTCTCCCTTGATCTGTGTCCCATACGTCTTCACAGGGTTCTCACATATGTCTCTAATCTGATCAGTGATGACATGAGACATCTGCTGGGGTCTTCATTGATGTAGACGACATGTTTTTGTTATAGTAATAGAGTTTTAAAAACACCAACCAAAAGACACGTCATGAACTCTGTAACGCAACAATGCACAATGTAACAAGTGTCATTTAACCAGCACATACTTGCTGTCCACTGTGTATTACCGGACATTTCCACCAGGGGGCACACCACAGAAATCTGTGAATATTTTGCCATTTTAAGAAAAACAAGGCAGAAAAATGATTGTCTTTTGTTATTGATGATGTTACTCTGCTTCTGTTTGGTTTTCCTGAACACAGTTGTTTTTTATCTGGACTTCTTCCTCTCTCACCACAGTGGATGATCCATCCTCACATCTATCTGTGATTAGGACCTGCAATAGGAGTTCACCGGGGCCAATTTAGAGTGTCCGATTAACAGTGAGCAATGGGGATCGGGTGCCTTGGTCAGAGGAACCCCAGAACTTGACTTGAACTGGCATTCATACTGGCAACCCTCCGGTTACAAGCCCAATTCCCTTCCGCTTGGCCACTGGCCAAGCGGAAGGGATAGTGTATGCAGCTTCCTGTATCTGAAAACAGGCTCTGTCAAGCAATACTATCAGACCTGACTGAGAGACTGGTGTGTTTACACATCACAGCTTTAAATGTACTGCCACTGCACTCACTGCTATTGTTCATGTGAGTATCACATCAAGCAGACGCTAAATCTCAGGAAGTCTCAATGAGCAGCTCAAAGCAGATCAAAACAGATCAAAACAGATCAAAACATCAAAGCAGATCAAAGCAGATCAAAGCAGTACAAAGCACTCACTCACTCACTCATTGTTTACCACTTTATCCTCCACATGAGGACATAGGACGAAAGGCAGTGTGCACCATGGACAGATCTCCAAACATATAGAGAGGAACCACCATTCACTCTCTGATTCACGCCCACGGTCAATTTAAAGTGTCCAATTAACCTGCATGTTTTGGACTGTGGGAGGAAACCAGAGAACCCGGAGAACATGCAAACTCCACAGAATAGACCGTTAGTTGAACAGGGATTCAAACTGTTGACCTTTTGGCTGTGAGTCAACAATGCAAGCCACTGCTCTGCTGTGTGGATACAAATCTGTAACAACTGCCGACACGACAAAGAAACCTTAAAAAAGGAGCCTACAAGAGAGGTCAGTATGGGCGGTGCCTTTCAGAGATGGACATATTGGCTCAGATGGTCCGTCCTGAGCCCCTCCCTGCAGATGAGCACGGACAGACACAGGACAGGGCTGCACTCCCAAAACGTTAATATTTAACGACCTGTGGATGAAAGTCATCAATCAACAATCAGCTCTGCCTACTCATGTTTTAACGTCTGTCCCGGGATATTGGATCACAAGCGGAAAGCTCTAAGTGTAGATTGTTCACACCTGGCATTAAAATGACGTCATTGACTTCAGGCTATAGATTCCTGTCCAGCAACAGGAGGTTGTATTGAACCAAAGGACTGACGCTGAAATCAAATCACTCGCTTTGCTGCCAAGACAGAGATAATAATTCAACATGGAGACAAAAAAGTCTTTGTAACATCAGCAGCTGCAGAAAAACTGTGTGTGTCCATGTGACAGTGTTGTTCTTGGTCAACTGAGCATTTACACGTGTAAAATCAAACAAACAAACAAACAAACAAACAAATACACACACACACACACACATCTCAGCATGTGTTATTTTTAAGTCTCTATTTCCACTGACCAGTGAGGCCGACAACAACTGAGCTCATATATCTGGTGGTCTGACAGTGACACGTCCCCGGGGCCCAATGTGTCCACGGTGGTTCAGCAGCTCTTATATAAACATGAACTGGACTCTCACACACACACACACACACACACACATGTGCAGAAACATCACCAACTACCAGCAACCAGCACTTTACTAACCGTCTGTCAGTCTGCATCAGTTATGAAATGTAATAGAATCAATAGGAAGATGAGCTGAAGATGAGCTGAAGATGAGCTGAAGATGAGCTGAAGATGAGCTGCCCACCTGAAGAACTTCAGGACTGAAGGACAGTTTCCCTTTTCTGAGGAGATTCTGTCGCTAACATCACGTCCGTGTCTGCAGAGTGAAATCAAATCCCTGGCAGACTTGGCTGCTTTCACCCAGGAAAATGTTTCTCCAGCTCAGGAGAGAAGAGTTAAGAAACAGAACGTGTTCCCCGCCATGTTCTAATGCTCCACCCATAAATGATTCCAAAAGACTATGACTACATGTCATTTGAATAGTTTACATTAGAGATGATTACAGTGTGCTCACATTTGACATCTTATGGATGCAGCGGACACGGTCAAGGTCACGACACTGCTGTAGTAACCCCCACAAAGAAAGGAGGAATATGTCACTCAGACTAACCTGATGGAAGCTTCTTGCTGTGAGGCAACTGTGCTAACCACCACTGGTGCACCAGCTTGTATTAATGACAGTGAATAAACCTCTTTATAATTCATTATAATAGAATTCAAGGGATAATTCAAGTTTGTTTTAATTGGGTTATCTGAGGTAAAATACAGGTGACTGTCCCCCATTTTATCTGTTGTTAAAAAGGATTTTCCAAGTCAAAACAGAAGTTGGTAAACTGCTCACTTTCCCACACCAAAGTCCATAGAGAAAATCATTGTTTTGAGCTGATGTGGAAACCAGAGCTGCTGATCCACTGCTGCAGCAGTGGATCAACAACTTCAGTGTGCTGTGAAGTAAAATATGTGATTTTATAAATGGAATCAGTGACAAAGCAACACAATCTTCAGTTTCCTGCCACAAATGAAGTCACAGAGCGCCTCGTAACATGCAGAACATTCCCTTTTGTTTCTGAAAGTGTTAAATAAAGCATGTATACATGATGGTGACAGGGTTAAAGGTCAACACGGTTAGTGCATTCAGGCTGAAGGATGCTGGAGGTGACAGTCAACAGTGTTCTGCAGCAGGTCGCTCAAGAGAACAGTGGCGAACATCAGCTCTTTCTGTCCAGGTGAAGTAGATCAACAAGGCTCTGCTTCACCTTCATGACTTTTAAATTCCATGCACAGTGTGCGGTTGTTATTCCTCTCCTGTTCATGTCGGCACAATATCAGTCCAGACATCTCTGACTGAACACAGAGGACGAATCCTCAAAGGTTTGAGTCCCAGGTCTGAGAGAAGATGTTATACTGTACATGTAACATAATGACCACAGATACAGTTTCTACAAAACGATGCTCCATGCACAGAGCGAGCCGCGTACTGGAACCTTAATGAAACAATCAGCAAAGAGGATCTGAACATTGAGTTGGATTTAAATACATTAGAACATCATACTCATCTTTAACAAGAACACAATATAAAATGAGCTTTTGAATGATTCATTTCACAAGTGAGCGCACACCTGACACACACCCGACACACACCTGACGCACACCTGACACACACCTAACACACACCCGACACACACCTGACGCACACCTGACACACACCTGACACACACCTGACGCACACCTGACGCACACCTGACGCACACCTGACACACACCTAACACACACCTGACACACACCTGACACACACCTGACACACACCTGACGCACACCTGACACACACCTGACACACACCTGACACACACCTGACACAAACCCGACACACACCTGACGCACACCTGACACACACCTGACACACACCTGACGCACACCTGACACACACCTGACGCACACCTGACACACACCTGACACACACCTAACACACACCTGACGCACACCTGACACACACCTGACACAGATGTCCGATCAACCAGCTGCAGGACTGAGTATTGTACTGATACAGACTCAGTAAAACACCACCACAACAAGCTAGAGAGTGTTTCTTAACAATGAACAATCGCCTCAGAAATCCAGATGAAGAGAAGTTTAACGGCCCCCTCTGTGCCCCGCTGAGCCCCCCTGTCACCACACACACACACACAGAGTCAGCGGCTGCAAGGGATCAATACCCTTGTCATCAACTGAGCACCACACAGGCCACGATGACGCCTTTTGTTTTCATGCTGTCATTGTTACTGTATAATGTTTATCTGCAGCCACAGATGGTTTTAGGTGTGAACCGCAGAGAAAGCTGATGGCGAGTGAGAGAGAGAAACACAGAGTCGATTCAGGGATCTGTTACCCTAACTGAAACCATATTTCCATACTACTCGCCAGTGACATGTGTTTCTCTGGGGAAATACAGTGGAAGGTGGGTCCAGCGTGCAAGCGCTCCACATATTTGGAATGCATAGACTTTTACCCTGCAGCACTGGGCGGGAAATCAACTGTGCATGAGCTCCTGTGACATGAGTTGGATTTCCATCAGACTGTTTTGATTACATTTTCAATCTGTGCGTAAAAATGAAAAACACGAAAATTCAAATATCACATTTGAGATGTTTTTACACAAAATGTGAATATGTGAATTTTTCAAACAACACAGGAATTTAGGGACGACATTTAGAAGTCATGTGACTGAAACATCACACAAACTTTCACTATGTGCTGCACTGGAGACAACAGTCACTCTGGTGGAGGACTGGGACTTTTTCTCAAAAGTTTCTTTTTTCAAGTCCGAATTTTGTCTTAAATCTATGAATTATGAATTTGATCGCAGAAATCCTACTTTTCTTTTTTTAAATTCACATGTGGCCCTAACCCTATTCTGTAGAAATCCCAATGTTCCTCCACTTAGAATGAAACCGTGGAAATACTTAGAAAAGTGGCTTGACAACACTGGACGAGCACTTACTTGTGGCGCGTCATTGGCTTGTTTGGTGAATGCTGAGCGTTGAGTCCAGCCTTGAACAGGTTGTATCTGCTTCCATAGAAAGGGTTGACGTGACCTCCTCCATAGAAGGTTCCTTTACTGTCCACCACACAGAGCAGCACTGCTGACAGAAAGAGCTGTGCAGCCAGTTCACACAACTTGGTCCTCATTGTGTTTTTTTCTCTCTTAAATTGCGCGTGATGATGATGATGATGATGATGCTGATGAAGAAATGCGGGTCGAGAGCAACAGTTGTAGGATCCTTGAGGTCACACCTGCAGCGTTGTCCTCCTCAGTGGGCCCTGAAGGTGACATGGAGCCCAGACAGCTGTAGCATCAGCAGCAGCAGCAGCAGCATCCTGTCTTCACCTCGCTCCCAAAACACACTCTGAGAGCGAGAGGAGAGAGCAGAGGGAGAACTAGTGAGGCTGCAGAGGGAGGGAAGAGGGAAGAGGGGCAAGGAAAACAACACAAAGGTGTGCTGGAGGAGGGGGGGGGAGAGAGAGAGAGAGAGAGAGAGAGAGAGAGGGAGGGAAAGAGAGAGTGAGAGAGGAGAGGAGCAGGACAGACGGAGGGAAGAGAACGAGTGTGTCTCTAGGAAAGTTTCGGCTCCATATGCACACACACACACACATGAGAGCTAGTGTGAGACCTGCTGACTTTACTGTGTGTGTGTGTGTGTGTGTAAGAAGCAGTGGCTGATCTGCTGCCTGTGAAGGGGGCAGGCACGCAGACAGACAGACAGACAGACAGACAGACAGCCTGGATTTGCATGTCCCACCCCAACAACTCTGCACAAGGTGGTGGAGGTGGGGGCTGGACTCACTACTCTCTCTCTCTCTCTCTCGCACACACACACACACACACACACACACATACACACGCGCACACACACACGCACACACACACGCACACACACACACACACACACACACACACACACACACACACACACAGTTGTGTATGAAGCAGTGGAAAACCACAGTCGAGTGAAAGTTCCTCACCAGAAAATGAGAATAGTTCTTGAGTAAAAGTACCAAATATTACCTGTACTTGAATATGAAAAAGTGCTTTGTTACTATATTACTACTCCATTTTAAGTTACATTTAGCAACAGAAAATAAATCAGACTTATTATTCCACAAGAAGAAAAAAAGAGCCCTATTTCCCCTTGTTGCCAGTAGGGGGCAGCATCTTTAACTGGTGTTGTGATGAGAATGGTCAGGCTGTTTGTAAATCAAGTCTAAGCGACTGATTGGTACATTATCTGTATTTATATTGTGCTCTTCTAGTCTTGATGATTTACACTACAGTTTTCACCCATTCACCCGTTCACTCACTCACTCATTTTCTATCACACATCGTTCATACCCACTCACACACTGCTGGAGAAACATGGGCTTAAGGTTGTTGCCCAAGGACATGAGCACGTAGACTCGTGGAGCCAGGGATTGAACCCACAACCTTTACGCTGAAAGACGACTCCACTGCTGAGCCACTGTCGCGTGTTTGTGCCATGGCATGAAAATGAAGCGGCATGGAGTGGCATCTGTCCTCTGAGGAACCAGGGGCCACAGGAAGGTTCTTCTCTCTCCTAGTTTGAACTGTGGAGGGCAGCATTTGCTTTGTGTCTCAACCTTAACCAAACACATGCATGGGGAAATTGTCATTTGTGAGAAATATAAAAACTCAAGTAAACGGAGGCTTCAGACAGCACGGCTAACAAAGCTCTGACATCATATTTCTCCAATAATCAAAACCTTTTTGTCTCTTTAATCCTTTAACAGTTTTTCTCTTTTTTTTATTTCAAATTCTTTTCTTTTTCCATCTGCTGTGGGAGCAGCTGTGTATCATAGTCCACTGCTGTGTGCGTGGCTGCTGTGGCTGCAGCCGACTGAGACGCTGTCGCTGCTCTGGACACAATGGACCTCCTCCATGCTTCATCACGGTCACTCATTCAAAATCCCAGTCTGTGACACACACACACACACACACACACACAGTGAGTGTGGAGATAAAGGTCTGAATGGTCAGGCTGTTTGTTCATTGGTAGAAGTTCCATCAAACCCACGACCTTTGAGCTGAAAGGTCGTGGGTTTGATGAAACTCTTTTCTTTTCTCTTTCACTTTAAAGTGTGGAATATTTGAGCTGTAATGCAACAGATATTTCTCACTGAAAAGAAGGTCATATGATAACGTGTTTTAAAGAATTGATAAGTTTAATGCAATTGTTTTTTTACATACAAAATAATAGTGTGCATCACAATTGTTTTGGACTGTATAAAATAGTGCTCTTTTAATAATGTTTTATACATTGATTTCAAATGTTCACACATTTTAGATGAGGTCATTGTTGGAAATAAGCCACAAGCTTTTGTGTGAAATCACATTATATCCACTTGTATACAGTTGAATGATAACATTAGAGTTGTAGATGCTCTGTAACATGTAAACAGCATAACTGAAATATCTCACTAAGGTCGATCATTGACTTATTTATGTCCACACAAACATTCACTACAAACAATGACTTGCTCTGATGAAAACAATTGAAACAAACTGTGGTTTGATCATGCTGCCAAATCAACATGCAGTGGCTGGATCACAGTTTCAACTCGACTCAGGACAGAGACGATAGCACCACTGAACATCAGAGCCGAGAGGGGAGACTGGCATGTGAATGGGCCCCTTTGTTTGTTTGAACGGTTGGTTCTCACCTGTGTGTGGAGTATGCATCATTTAAGCGTCTCTATTTACTCCTCATTCATGGGTCATTGTGAAAGAAAAACACAGCGTTTAACAGTCGGCAAACAGACACTTGACATAAGTGGAGGAGAACCCAACAGATGGTGGCTCTGAACAAAAGATCAACTAGATATGCTTATTTCATTATATTCTATAACATGTAGAAGAGTGTGGAATCATATTTACCACCATTGCAGTTCCCTTTTGTATGTTTTGGCTTCATACGTTCACACATCTTTAGCATGTGAACTTTTCTTCCCACTGACGATTCATCCCATCACTTCAAACACTGAGAAGGAGCGAGACAGTGAAGAGGAAATGATTCTAAATGTGTGTCTATTCTGGCAGACGGTGCTACTCTGAAATACCATTATTCACAGAAATAAGTGGCACAATTTTAAACAGATGTCTGTCCCTGCACAGTGTCCAGATGTTGAGATAAGGGAATCTCTGCGTCATGTTGTTTCATGATCTTTCAGACTGTACAATGGAATGATATTCACCTTGTAAAGAAAACATGGGAAACACGTTTGTGTGGAGCTGTCATTTTGTGTTAGATCTTTTCAGAGGTTTCACTTTTTATTTTTCTGACCCTGCAGTCGTCAGAAATAATGAATAACTGAACTAAGACCATTGTTGTTGTTGTTGTTGTTGTTGTTGTTTTATGTAACCTAGATAGCAGCCTCTTGAGCATTGTAATAACTTAGACTGAAATCAATATAGTGACAGTGACCATAATATCGTCATCACTTCCAGGGAAGCTCAACTTCTCTCAGAGTCAATGGCGCAGTGGGTGTGTGTGCGTATTTTTGTGAGGGAAGTCTGTAGACAAACAGCTGGTCGATGTTTTATTTCCTTTTATACTTTATATAAATAGTCCACACAGTACATATACGCTGTAATAAAAAACACTGTTATAACATTTTTATGCTTATTTAAGAATGTATGTATAAATAACTGGGCCTGAAATGAGCTTCCCTTGTTTTAAAGACCAGCAACCGCCACTGGTGGTTAGTTGGTTGTGTTGAGTTGGGTTGAGTTGAGTAAGACTGTTTTTTCCTCTTTTCCACCATGTAACTGTCAGTGAAAATACAAATCTATTGTGTGTACTATCAATAATTCAGTAATCCTGGCTAATAGCAGACTGCATCTCAATCTCTGACAGGCTTGTTGTCGTTCTCTGGTGGTTCTCTGTCATCCTTGTGTTAAGCCCACCACTTGCAAGGGATTGGATGACTTTTTGAAGGAGATTCTGTGGTTGTCCAACCGTGTATTCACACAGATGTGTCTGCCACATTGTTGGCAGACTCGTCTAGGTTGACCCAGGCTAGCTGTTACTGGACGCTCACAGAAGATGCGCTGAATGCCGAGCTGATTGTGATTCATGAAGCGCGGTGTTATGACTCTTCATCACAGCATTTATGTTCATAAGCATCTTCTGTGTTTCAGATAAATCCTCTCACAAACTCACTCAATAACATGGTTTCTATGGCAAATCTCACCTCTGGTGCCGACACTTCAATGTAAAAACAATCCCCAGAATTTAACCTGTGACCCCAATGAAGGTCATGACCCCAAGCTGGTGCATCACCACGTGTACAGTCCTGCTGTGATAAGAGATAATGGATCCACTCTGGTGCAACAGGACACCACTCATTTAGTTGAATTCTCCTCAGCCCTTCATGAAACATCTCCACTGTTTGTTATCAGTCCCACTCTCACTCTCAGAGACTCTCTTCACTACCCACTTATATTAGATTTAAACACCGGGCCACAGACGTGATGTGGGAGAAGCAGAGAAAATTGGTGGATTCCAGTACAGTGACATCACTGACTGAGCGGTGAAGACACTTGATCCTTTCCTAACAGTAGTGACCTGGGAAGCAGCTCAAACTTCATGAAGCAATGCGGACAAGGAAGGAAGGAAGGAAGGCTGTCTCTTATTTTCTGTTCCCAAGGCAGGAGTGAGAGAGTGTGTAGAATTAGCTCAAGACACTGTGTGTTGTTGAAAAGTAAATACAGATAAGGGTTGAATTGCAAAGACAAGTATAATTAAGCCACTTGGTGTGTTAATTTCTAGGTGACGTGACCCTCCGTCCTTTCCACGGTAAAACCTGCTCGTTAACACGTGACACCAGCAGTAAAAATGCAGCCTCCATCTACAACAGTTCAACATGGATGGTGATAAATTACCCGACTCTGTGGGCAGTTAAGACCCACCAAACCAAAGGGAGGGGAAGTATTCTGTATTAGCTTGGGGATGGTAAGATTTCACATGGACTTGAGACTTGAGTGTGGAAAGTGGCTGCCACGTGTCACATGTGTAAACCCAACTTAAAATAAGGGGAACCTGATTCTAATCTTTGTGATAATCATGCAGGTATAAACTCCTTTACAGTGGAATGTGCTTTTCTTGTCTTGGAGTGTGGTCTTTCCAAACAATGCAAGCAAAGGCCAACCATTGTTGGTGGAGGTTCTCAAATAAGGGGGGCAAACAACACAAGATTTTCATGGGGGTCAAAGGGCACTTCCTGTGATGGAAACACTGTTTCTTTTTCCACAATAGGACCAGGAAGATATGAACTCATAAAGATCTAGGTGTGGGAATGGAATGGCATTTTATTAGTGCACGCGTGAAGGAATAACACTCACTTTTTCCATTTTCTCTTTGCAGCAAAAGTGGGTAAAGGGGATAAAACAAGGCAGCTTTGTGTCCTCTGTGGTGAAGACACGGGTGCTTTTGCTTCATGCTCATGTCTATGTGGGATCATATAGAAACACATGGATTTGAATTGCTGTATGAACATCATCATTAAGTCAAAGTCAAGTGTTTGTGTATTCCAGTTTAAGACAGAGTGTAGAAAAGATGAATAAACAACTCAGAAATACAAAATATTCACATAAAATCTTCATTTTATTTGAGCAGTAACAAGTTGCTTCTTTGTATTTTTAGTCAAACTCCAACCTTTTTACAGTGTTTGGTAACAAACTTTTATTAACCAGGGCATTCAGCAGGTATGTGTATATATATATATATATATATATACATAGATATACCAGCACACTGTTTTAAAGGCACTTCATTAGACTAGTGCAGAAACAAACACACAGAAAACCATAATGAATGATGAAATCAATCATTTTAAAAGTCATCATGCTACATAAGTTCTAAACACCGCTACTTTTAATCATCATTATGACAATGAATTTGTCTGAATCTAATGGACTGAATGAATAAATCATGAGGACAAAAACACCTGATGCATTGTGACTGGTTAGATGTCACTGGTTTACAAGCTTACAAACAGGCCTTAAACATTCCTCATATGCAAATGTAAAAATGTACGGTGCAAAGGCGTTAAAGCTGCGAAAAACTGTGCTTCACATCTGTGTTAAATAGCGCTCTGTGACATGGGTCTCTCAGTCTCAGGCTTTGACAGTAAATCTAGGACTTCAACACTTCATCCAGTCAGGATTCAGAGCCCTCTAGCAACCATTTTTCAAAAAAGTGACTATCGACCAATCTAGTGACTTTTTCTGGTGTCACTGGAGACTTTTTAGACTCTGGCGTGAAAGAAAATATCGTTTTACTTCTCAATGAACAGCAGACGCTGCCACAGGCCCCTCCCCTGTCCCAGAGCACTCACAGGTGGTCCACAGGTGGTCCACAGGTGGTCCAGTCCTCAGTCAGAGCAGGAGATGTTCAGCTCTCTGCGTCCAGTCTGCAAATGAATCGTGCACCAAGCAAGCAAAAAACTAAGTAGCTCCTCCAGGGTGTCTCTTTTGGGTCACATTTGTAGATCCAGAGCCAGGATAAAAAAAAAATGGACAGAGGAAAGTTAATTTGTAGTTTTAAACATATTTAGGGTGTTTATTTTTTTTGTTTCTCCCACGACTTTATTCCTCTCTCGTCCTGCGTCCATTACAATTACATGTACAAATGAGGCGATGACATCCAATAACTATTTCATTACTGAGGAGTTGGTAACTCTGTGAAGTTAATGAGTCGTACACATAGTACTGTTCCATTTGATCCGTGGACATGTTGTTATCGACAGTTGCTGCTAACGGTGGCTAACAATGGTTAGCTATAGGTTTACGTCCATGTTTTATTTTAGCCAAACATTAGCCATAGAAGAGTCCCAATGGCTCAGCGGTTAAGTGCACTGTATTCTGATGCTGTTTTATTATTTATTACTCTGTATTGAGGTAATTGTATGCAGCATTTTACAGTGTTTTTGTGGCCTGAATATAAATCGCAGGCTCATTCCTTCCATTTTATATCTCACCTGACATGTAAGCACTCGCACACACACACACACTCAGATCCAACTTACCTCTGTATTAACACACACAGTAGTTAACACAAACGCACACAACTAGAAGCAGTTGGGATTTCATAGAAACCATCGTTTAAGCTTTGTACTGGTTATTTACGCTTAAAGTAATTCAGGCAAATTTAGACGTGTTTTCTGAAAATGTGACATTTTTCTTGTAAAAACTTGATTGCCAAGATAATTCACTGAAGGCAAAAAAAAAATAAATACAAATTTCCCCAAAACAAGGCTTATTTTACTCTATTCCACATCAACACCTGCAGTGTTCTGACAGGTTTATAGGTGGTTATCACCACACACTGACATCGCCTTTAAATGCATGTAATAATATCAGCATATGAAGCAGCAGTGAGCTTTGGCTGGGACAACAGTGGCTCTACGGAGTCTGTGTGATTTATGGGTGATTCGTATGAACCATGAGCTCATTCCAGCAGCACACAATCCATACTCTGCCCAATGTGGTTGGTGCGCTGCAAAATTACACTGGATCTGTAATCAATGCTGGCGCTCTGTGCACACACACACACACACACACACACACACACACACTTTTTGGCTGCACTCTCCCTCCTGTGGGTACGGTAGTCTGCATCCATCGACTCAACATCTGGTTTAGATCATGATCAGACCACCACCACCACATGGATGCACACACACACACACACACACACACACACACATTTCAACTGTAGTAATTTTTAATAGCTCATCATGCATGATAAGCATTTGTCAGTGTGAAACACAGAAGCACACTGTTGTGTTTCATCCTCTGGTGACCAAACTGACTTTGCGTTGTTCCTCTGGTGCTTTAACACTGTACCACACACACACACACACACACACACACAATAGCAGCTTCATCTGCTCGTGCTGCTTCAGACACACGTGTTAAGAGCTTCTGCTCATGAGCTTGCAAGCAAACACTTTAATTGCTCGGCTTTTGGTTTTATTGTAAAATGCTGCAGAGCTGGTGGGGGTGGGGTGGTCGGTAGAAAAATATGAGGTGTGCTGAGATGAACACACACACACACACACACACACACACACACACACACACGCGCTCAGTCACAATGAGCCCCTTGTTTCCTCCACAATGTGTTCTCAGTTGCAAAGCAATTAAAGACCAGTTTACTGGCCAGGACTGCTCTTTTCTCTGACTGTGACGCAATTGCTCCACATTTGTCCAGCTGAAGGCTGAGTGACGGCCATGCTGGAACACAGAGGGCACAGCACGTGCACACAGGGAGACATAAACAGCTGCATGTGTGTGCCCACATGCACAAACATACATATGTCATTTAAGCTTAGCCTGAGTTGGCAGAGAGAAAACAAGCTCCGTTACTGGAGCACAAGGGATTCCCTGTGCGTGGCGCGCACCTTGCCAAGCTTCCAATAACGAGACATTGCAGAGAGTGACAGAAACTGCACCATGATGTCAAAGTCATTACTGCATCGTAACTGAACACAGGTCCATGTAAAGCTTTAAATGGTAACTAAAGCCCTTCTGCTGATTTTGAAAAATACTAAGAAGAGCTAAGAGCTGAGTGAGGGAGAGGAGGAGGGAGCAGTACAGTGGGTGTGGTCTGGTAGTGAAATCTGACTCTGAGGCCCGCTTTACACCTGGCGTTAAAATGTGTTTTCTGTGATTGGATTGCAATCAGATAGCTCCTGACCACTTGTAAGTGGACGGATTGGTATTGGTGGAGGTCAGATGCATCTCCACTGCGTCTCCACTCCACCCACAACCACACTATGTGAGTGGAAATACGTTGGCGGCTAACATGAAAACGCTGGCTTTCCACTTGTCGAGGACGACTTCTTCCCCGAGTCCATTTCCTGCTGCTGGAAATCTTTGCAGAAGAAGAACGGGAGGTGACATAAGGACTGTGATCGGATAACGATCAGATCTTGATGGGGACACAGCATGTGGTGAAGCGCTATCCGATCACAGATTCTTAAAGTCAGGTGTAAACTGGGGCCTGAGCTGCAGCTGTGTAACGCTGCGGTCACGCCGCACCATTCACGTCATTCAAGATAGTTTTTGCGTGGATTCATGTCTTCCTGGTTTCATGTCTTCATGGATTCATATCTATTGCAAGAGTGGCGACAGACAGCCCTTATTCTCATTTCTGTTCTATCTCATGGTGTACCTCACATCTTTGCTGTCAGGACAAAGGACGCGTTGGCATGCAGAGCAGCAGTGGAGCTGGGTATCTTTGCATGCTCTACACTAAAATGCATTAATGGCATTGATGTGGGTCTTAATTTTAGCAAAGGTGCTGATTCATTAGTTGAGAATGCTGAGTCAGCGTAGGACATGAGTGGAAAGGGCGGATCAAAGCCAATGACATGATGAATGGACGAGGGATAGAGACACACAGCATCCAGCATGTTCTAAGGAATGGCTGCAAACCAAAACAAATCTTTGAGATTGAGTGTATATCACGGCTGAATAGTATTGGATGTCAGTGAGTCAGACTGTACAGAGACACCAACGTGTCTTATCACACAGCTCTGCTCAGTGTGTGAACGGGCATAACATTTTCCATGTGTATACGACGTGGTCTTTAACATATTTTTCACTCTCTCTCTCTGAAACCACTCCAACGGCAAAACAGACACATATGATGAAGTTGGATGATTGTGATTTGGAGAGGCTTGAAACAGGGCTCCACAGTGTTTCACCCACACGGGGTCAACGGGTTTAGGATTTTTACTGGGGTGTAAGTGGGTGATGGGGAGCATAACACTTTTTTCTTTTCTTGTCATTATTTGATTTCCTTTCAAGTCACTCGTTTCACTTTAGATCATGTTGTCAACATAAAAAAGCACTGAAATGAGCTTCAGGTCTTTTCCCCAGATAACGGCTCATGTTATCCTTTCCTTATCTGTGATAACACAATGGCTGCCTTGTTTTCTCATGTTTGTTCTCCTTCCCCTGGTTTGTGGTGAAAACAAAAATGACCAATCACCCTTGCAGCTCCATCCCGTGTGTGTACTTGTGTGTGCCCTTATTTGTGCAAGTTGATATGTGGCCTTTTTCCCACACACATTGGGGGGTAGTTAATGGGTCATGTGAGGTCCGCACTTAAAAGGGACATAAACTCACAAGACTAAAGCCATCATTGCCTTTCCTTACCCATATCCGTGAATATCACTCAAGCTGTCAGTTCTCATTCCACATCTTCCTCTCCTCCAGACTCGACAGGACACACTGACATTAATCCTTCTCTTTATTACTGACTCCACTTCCCCTTCATCACTCATTATTCATCATGACCAAGGATTTGGTTTGGCCCAACTCTCCAGCCACAGCTTAACTCAATTTTCTGAGCTGATTCTGTAACACTTTCCAAAAAACCTTCGCAAATCAGTACATGTCTTTGCAGTGAAATCAGGCTAGTAGCTTTAGTTGAAGCACACTTATGCCATTTATTTGGACTATTGTTCTTTTCTAGATATACATGCAGTAGCATACATTTGGTCCAAGACACACTGGTTTCACCATGTTTTTCTTGCCTGTCCAGCTGGAGTCTGATTGAATGTATACATTCAATATTAATTCAACACCCAATCCCATTATCTGGGAGTGTTTGTACGACTTTATGAAACTCGATTTAGTACAATTTCAGTCAGACTAACTGGTTTGTATTACTGTTGTCAGTTAAACGCATTATTTAAAGCGTTTAACACCCATTTTAATTGCGTCAATTGTTTTATCGCAAGATTAACGTTCTTTTTAACCTAGCAAACTTTGTAGTTTTTTGTTAGGAAAAACCACAACACCACACCGGATCTAGCTAGACCGGAAACAAAACAACAGGCACGCTGCACACACTTGTTTGGGACAAAGAGTAGTAGCTAACGTTCCGTTTTCGCGATTAAATATTTAAATCCTTTGACAGCACTAGTTATTTGTATATTTTAAAGCGGCCATAGCATGGTCCTCACTTCTATGTGAGATATGGAGGTGTACTTACAAACATGAAGTGTTTTTTATGGTCAAAAACGTCCTAGTCGCTACAAACGAGTCGATGTAAATGTCTCATCACTGACGCTCTCGTCAGACCAAAACCACGCCCACAGAACACGGACTGTCTTGTGATTGGCCAGTTACCTGGAAGTGACGTCATTGGCTAGTCAGCTCTCAGACCCGCAGCTCCCCCTCTGGAAAGATGGATGCAATGATCAAAACATTGAGTAATGCTGTAATCCCTGACACATTTGATCCAGAGTCTGACCCAGAGACAGTGACACTGTGACAGTGAAAGACTGCTGCAGGACGCCTGGAGCTTGGATAACGCTGTGGTTACCGAGATGATAAACACACATGCAAATGAAACAAGAGCGAACGCGTGTAGCTTAGCCTGTAGCCAGCTATCGCTAATGCTAAACGACAGAACAAGCACACATTGGCGGGGAGCTTGTGGAGCGTCTGGTATTGTTTATCACAACCCAGAACAGAGCAAACACTCGCTGAACCTTTTTTCAGATACGCTCAGCAGCTACAACGAGAGTAGTTCTTCTTCTACGGTTGAAAGTACGTCAGCGGATGTGCCCGGACTCTAGTGCCTAGGAGGCGCTGCTGTTTAGAGGAGTGGTGAAATTCACCAGTGACGTAACTAGTCAACAGAAGTGCCTTGCCGCTTTGCAGAGTTCAGGAAAACAATGAAACCCTGCGCTCTCAGCAGTGGATGAACTGATTGTTATGGACTTTTAGGGCTTCATAGACGAGGTAATGACGCAGATACACACCCAAACGCAGCGTTAATTGGCACTTCTGGGCTATGGGATCTTGAAAAGTCCACTTTCACCCATATAAACACACGTCTTTTATATAATTTTTCATGTCCATGCCACAAAAACAACTACAAAACTTCGCTTCCTGTTTGCCAGGCCGTGTTATTGAACTCATCTCGTCCTCACGCCCATCTCATTGATAAACCAAGTGATTCAAACAATGAGCAGTGGGTTTTATAAGCTTTATTGGGGGTTAGTTTTCATTTGTAATATCTTGAAATAAAACATAACGTCATCGTATTTGTATAAACAGTTGTTACAGTTTTTGTGTATCTGCTCCTGGTCTCTTTCTTCTGTCTCTCCCCCTCCTCTCCTTTGTCCCCCATTTTTCCTTTCACCTCAACCGGTCGAGGCAGATGCTGCACATGTGTGAGTCTGGTTCTGTCAGAGATTTCTTCTTCTGTTAAAAGGGAGTTTTCTCCACTGAAGCCTAGTGTTTGCTCATTGTGTGAACTGTTGGGTTTCTCTGCTCTCCATGATGTTGTCTATGTACAGAGACCTGAGATAATGTAGGTTATGGTTTGGCGCTATACAAATAAAATTGAATTGAATTTTATTGAATCGCTTCTTCTGGTATCGTCGGCTTGTCAACAAGTGCTCATGTTACCATATATTTCACGACTGATGTAACAAACAATATGGTTTACCAATTGTTGGGGGAGTGAGATCTATTAAGTAAAATATCTTAGTACTGTAGCTTTGAGAACACCTCAAATTTCAAATTTAGCAGTTCACTTGGATCAGTGATGTTCACTTGGATCTGTGTCGTTCACTTGGATTAGTAATGTTCACTTGGATCGGTGATGTTCCCTTGGATCGGTGATGTTCACTTTGATCAGTGATGTTCACTTGGATCAGTGATGTTCACTTGGATCAGTGATGTTCACTTGGATCGGTCATGTTCACTTGGATCAGTGATGTTAACTTGGATCAGTGATGTTCACTTGGATCAGTGATGTTCACTTGGATAGGTGATGTTCACTTGGATCAGTGATGTTCACTTGGATCTGTAATGTTCACTTGGATCAGTGATGTTAACTTGGATCAGTGATGTTCACTTGGATCCGTGACGCTCACTTGGATCAGTGTCGTTCACTTGGATCCGTGATGTTCACTTGGATCCCTCCCTCTTTCCTAATTTCACATGTTTTTGGCCTGTGGGAGAAAACCCCACACAGACAGTCAGACTGTGTCAAACCTATTACAGATTCCAAAGTGCCAGACCAGATACTGCAAACCTGCTCAGGCTTTGACAGAGTTACTCACCCTGTTGTAAACTGATGGTAAATGGTTTGTATTTATATAGCACTTTTCTAGTCACTCATCTTTCTGACTGTGCCGTCAGGAGCAATGTGGGGTTCAGTGTTTTGCCACTTCAGGACACATTTGCATGTAGACTAGCAGAGATGGGAATTGAACCTACAACCTTCAAGTTGCAAGATATAGTTTGAAGGTTTAACTCAAAAGCCTTCTTACTGTGAGACACCAACATTCTCATCCTACAAATAATCCCTAACTGCTTTCAGACATGCACTGAAGTCAGGACACGTTGTGCAGATAACCTTCCACAGGTTTACACAAATACCCACAAAAATTGCTCTGGACGTTAATTACAAATCCTCTTGCTCATGTGAGAACACAGCAGGAGAAGCTCCTGATAATTCCAGACATTCTCCTGCTGTTGTGAACATGTCTGTCCCAGACAGACCCTTCCTACGTTCCTCATGTGTGACCAGCAAACACTGGAAAATGCTCAGACCTCATTTTCCAGACACTTTGTGACAGGACATGACTTAAGTTTGTCATTTTCCTGCGATGAATTCATGGAAAACACGTTTGAACTACACCTCTTTGAAATGATAAGAGCTTGGGCTCTTGTTGCTGTTGAGAGCATTTTTCTTCTGCTTGTACTTTTAAAGCATTTTAAATCAGAATGTGGGGCTGTAAATGTGACTGTGCCCTGGTGTCTCCTGACTTCACTCAAAAACAATAAAACCCAAGACAAGCAACTTCATACTTTCACTCTCCAAAAAATGTTAAATGGATCTTTTCTTCTAAGTTTGACGAGTGAGATAAACAAGTTCCCAAATTGATAACAGTCACAAAAAGACAGTTCTGATTAAAAACATGCCACCCAAAAACCGTGTAGACATCATTTACTGCGAGAGGAATTCTGAGTATGTGCTTTTGTCAGTCTTCTCACACCAGTGTCCATGATTTAAGCCACGTCGAGCTGGATTTATTTGCACAGCCCTTCATCATAGTTTCTGTCCCGATGGGTTTCACAGCCGACACATTATGAAACAACAAATAAAAGCAACACCCCTCAAACTCTTGGTCTCAATGAGAAGAAAAGTCAACAAAGGAGAGCTTGTACTAACTCTCCCTCTCTTTGAGGACCACCGGACATCCTCACATGCATGTCACATTCTACATCATGCACTAGTTAAATCAGATGCATGAACTCAGCAACACAAACAGCTGGTATAACACAGGGGTTTATGACGTTTAACATGATTTAAAAGGATTATCCAGGACTTTGGAGTGGGGTTATATGAGGTCTTACACATCATCAGTGCATTGGAGACTGGCTTCAATCTCAATGAAAAAACAGAGCTGCAATGGTGCAATGCAACTGTAGAAGAACTCATTGTAGCCATTTTAAAAAAGTCTAACTTAATAAAACCTATGTTGGCGTACACTGTCTTAAGAATATCGTATGATTCACCCCTGCAGGATGTCACCGTGGGGGTGTGGTTAAATCCTTGATTCCACCTTTACTTTCAAAGATGGAAATCGTGACGATGTTTTGATGAATATGCATTTTAGATTGTGACACCCTCATATGTTTGCCATTTATTTCCCAACAGGTAACTTGAGTTTGCATTTCTTTGCTCTCTGCAGCAAAAGTCAAATCAAATTCAATCCAATTGTATTCGTATAGAGCCAAAATCACAACAGACGACATTTCCCCGCAGGAATGAATAAAGTATTCTGATTCTGATTAAATCAAGGCACTTCACGTACTGAGGCACAAAGAATGGAAACCCAACAATTTACTCAATGAGTAAGCACTTGGCATCAGCAGAGAGAAAGATTTAGATTTAATGTGATTTGATTTGAGCACAGTGATGTGAAGTCACACAAACGTACGGCTGGTTCACAGTGGACACGCTGCTGCGTGTGCGTTGCTGCCTCATTCTGTTGTGTTTCTTTATGTTAACAGAGAGAATTCACACTGGGATCTCAGGAGCGTCTGTTTTTGAGAGAAAGTATCTGTTGATAATGATATTGACATTCTACAACATTATTACATAAAGCTGACACCGCTCACTAGTGAAAAACATAAAGGTTTTATTTAAAACTATTTTATCAGCTGTAATAATTAAATCATGTGAAGGACAGATCTCTGCCTCTCTCTGTGTCTGTCTAAGACAGATAGAAATCAGAATATTGGTGGTGTGTGGAGACACGAGCGAGACGCAGCAGACGCGCCACGGAGCCGCTACACAAATGTCAGCATATACAGGATTTTGACCGCGTTTAACAGCTTCAGTGTCATCGTGATGGTTCAATGTGTAGTTGCAGGGAGATTGGGAGCTGTCTCCACTCCCTCTACCATCTGTTAGTAGAAAACCAGGCCTGCTGACCCAGAGTCCTCACCATCAGGAAGTCTTGGGAAGTCTCGGGTCTCGCGAGAAACACAAGTTGCTTCATGGCACGACAAAGAAGCAGAGAAAACGAGTGAATGTAAGACCAGATTTTTATTTATTGATTAATTTATTTATTTATTTTAATGGTGAGAACTGAAAACACAGAAACTGGCTCCATTGAGAACAAATGCACAAGGCCAGGAGAGGGGCAACAGGAGAGGGGCAACAATGGATGGATATTTGGTGTCGTAAAACTGTAAGGGGAAAAGCAAATTTTGCAAAATGACACTGAGAGAAAAGGCAACCAGAATACTTGCAAAGTTCCACTTTAAGGAGCTTTAAAGCTGTCTCAGGGTCAGATAAAGCAGTGCACTTTCAAACTGAAGGTGATGTAGATGTAATTGTTAGGTGGTTAAACTCTGTTTTTCAGTTTTGCCTGTTTTGTGTTTGTCATCGTCGGTGTAAATGCCGTCAGTGCTGTCAGTGATACATCTGTCACAGTATCACTTGTATTTCTCATCCAAATACAAAGTGGCAAAGTATCTCCTGGTGCTGCCCTGCTCTGTGGAGGTGTGTACTGTATGGAAGGGGTGGAGCAACACTTTACGCAACATATGTGTCGCATTTCTTATGCAAACAACATCAGAGACGACACTGCACACACTGATGCCCTCAGTAAACACCTGCCAAGTAAGCGAGTGCAGTATATGAGCGTAACTGTACAGCGGCGAGTCGGTGAGTGAATGCTGTACTTTCAACACATCATTTCATGCTTCAGGAGCTTTTCACGCAGAGGAAGATGCGTGTCCATAGATCTCCACCGCCCTGCTGCTCTGCTGTGTGTTGAGTTTATGATTTACCAACACTGCTGACAGAGAAGAATAAAGAAGAAAAGAAGAGTATTTGGCAGGAGGTGCAGTCCGAGAGGAACGATTTACCGTCGTATGATGTAGCGCTGCAGTGAAGGCTTTTATCACTCTGACTGCATCTCTCTCTGACCCTCAGCACCCGCGCATAAATCCCAGAACATGCATGTACTAAACGTTTGCTCGCAGAGACACAGCAGCCTGCTGACAGTGGCATTTATGACTTTCATAAATTCATCTCTGAGCATTCAGAAGAAAAATGGGATGCGAGTCATCACTTCAATTGACTTCTCATCAGGTAAGAGAAAAATGAGTCTGTCTCTCCATTATCAAACCTCAAACTAAAACGGTCAGATTGTGTGGCTGACTTAATCCCGGCTTTGCCCCTCTCCAATTTCCTGTGAGCAGAGCAGACATGTAATAAAGTCGCGGCTCATCTGGGTTGCAGTCTTAAGCTGTAGATGCCAAGAACCCCTGGCCCACATACCTGAGGAGCACAGACAGGATGGAGGAGTCAGGGGAACGGCATCAAACGCACCGCCGTGTCGTTCATACACCTCGCCATGATGAGCTCTAACTACCCCCAGTGATCCTCATGTGTTGTTGAATACTGTATTTGAATGGATATCATGTGTGCCGCTCCAATTTTTTCCTGTGAAGCTTAAACTTAAGGGTATTTTTACATTTGGAAGGATAACAGAAGCCCAGATCAGTGCAGCTCTCCAGTGGATGTCTGTGTGAACCCAGCTAAATCCAGACCCATCAGATTCAACTACATACTCTCCTAATATGGTGTTAGTAATAGTGAGTCCAATCTATTAAGGAGTGCATTGGAGTTCAATTGTGATGGATCATTTATCTTCTGTCATGAACAAATCACCACTGGACTTTTAAGTGTCAATCCCAATGAATCATTAGGGCGGGAAAAGTAAAGGCATACAAATAGCTGGTTTTAGTTTACTGAAAATAATAAGATAAAATTAGAATGAGCTCCAAGTGGCTGTAAGGGCAGCATATGGACAAGTGGAAAAGGAACTTGGCTTAACAGAGGGTTGCTGGGTCGAGTTGAGTCAAGGGCTGGGGTACCCCTGAGCAAGGTACACAGTTGCTCATTGTTAATTGGACAAATGTGAGGGTTACATCAGGAAGGTATCAACTGATCATCCACTGTGGCTGTATGCCTCCACTGACCAACACATTTGAAGTCCATGCAACTTTTTACCCACTTGTATAAAAAAGTCAGTTTAAATTTTTTTTAAAGTTGACAGGAGGACAACATCCATGAATCCAAGTGAACATTTGCAGCACATTTGGGTATATGCTCTCAAGATGTTCTTCAAACATCAAACACATCATTTGCAAGGTCACAGTGGACCAAATTCAAAGCAGTTAAACTGTGAGTCCAAGGTATTCCTGCAGGTCTCAAAACTACTCAACACTTGACCTTTGACCACAAGCGCCTATTTCATTCATGCTTGAGTCCAACTGAACATTTGAACCAATTTGAAGATAAAGTGTACAAGTACATAATGTTGTATGTACCCGTAAGCATGGAGACATAAAAATGACTAAAACATTCAAACAATCTACAAACGCACGGTATATGACACTCTCTATGTACATGTGACCCACAGTTAAACAGCTACACCTGGGATTCCATGTTCACCATCACCCGGTGTCTACGGAGCCATGTGTGCAACTGAAATACAACGTCTACTCATGTTATGAGGAACACTTGTGCTTTATCCGCCATGACAAGTCAAAACTCCTGCCATCAAACAGGTTTTTTAGGATTTACTGTTGATATGAGTTCAGTTGCATGAAGTCTTTGAGTCAGCTTCAAACAAATGATTCCGTATGACAGAAAAATATGTCAAGCTGGTCAGCAGTCGCTTGGATAAAAAGCCTGGAATGGTATAGGGGAGTAGAAGCTAATATTTATCTAATCAGAGATAACAGTGCACAATTTTCCCTTGAAGGCATATTAACGTGCTTCCACTTATTTGGTGTAGGAAGAAAAAAAGCTGGATTTGATTGATTCCTGCTCATTTGTGTGTTTGTACCAAGTTACAGTAAGTCATCCAGATGATGGTTGACAAAATAAGGAGCCAAATGGAAGAAAAATCTTTAAACAATCAAATGAAACTACAAAAAAGAGGGAAAAAAAGAATAGAACAGAGCAGAACAGATGAACCTACAAATAGACTGGGGAGAAAAGGAAGTCGGGGATAATTGAACACAGGTGACGCCTATCAGGGAGAAGAGACATTCAACAAAGAGGGAAACTAGATAATGACAGGAAGTGCAACTAGACAAGGTGTACACTAGGGCGAGTGTACACGCAGGAGGGTCTCAGGACCCAGGAACCCAGCTGACAAGGCGGGTGCTCTCTGATCCGCAGTCAGAGACAGAGACAAGCAACCATTTACTCTTACAGTCGCACCTACAGTCAAGTTAGTGTCCAATCGACCTATTGTGTGAGACTTTCTTTTAGATTTGTCTTCTTGTTCATTTTAATTTGTACCCTTGAATATGAAGGCAAAACCTTTTCTGTTTCCCGATTCACCTTTCTCAAATGTCACTTTAAAAACTACATTGTGCCATTATCTAATTTACTCTGCGGAGAAAGAGCCTGTTAGCGGAACTGTTACCAAAGATGGTGGACACGTGTTTACATTGTGGGAATGTGGTCCCGTCCCCCTATGGGCGGGGCTAAAATGTGCAGAACTAGCAGTGTAGTTTCAAGCCTCGGACACAAAAACACAAAATAAAGAAGGAAGGGAAACATGGTTATTCAAGAATACTACCGCTAATTCTAGTAACAGTGAATGAAAACTAAAAAGTACATCAACATCCTTAGACTTTCCAAAGATGGGGCCGTTTGTTTTCTTCATGTGAATTAGCAAAGGTAACATTGTGGCTGATAATAACCAGTCAGGAAGTGCATCATCGTTTCCTGTCCACACTAAATCACAGCCGTGGAGTTTTCAAACAAAAATGGAGCCAGCAACTCTTTCATGGTGTGGATAACAGGTACTGTACACCAGTGTAGATTTGAGAATGTGACAATTGGAGTAGTGTGGGTATAACATGGGAAGACACTACAAAATAAAACCGTATACTATTCACAAGGAAAACAGAAAACCTAATAAGTCTATGAAAAGATGTCAGAACCAAAGTCTTTGGGCTGTTGTGGAGGAAGCAAGAATTCAACCCACAACCAAACAGGAAGAACATGCAAACTATCAAAGTGAACTGATAATCTTCTTCCTTGGAGTCACCAGTGCTAACCAGCACACCAGTCTGCTGCCCTAAAACCTAATTATACCCTTTCCAAAACCTGTTTCTTATTATTATCCAATAATGGATTACTGTTGTCATCTTAACAGTTGCAGTTGAAATGTGTTTGTTCATCCTCTCTTTCCCATTATCACTCACAAAAAACCAGAGCTCCTCACTGTTGGACCACCTGTTGCTCCACACACCTGACTTAATTATCCCAGTGCACTTAACGAGTCACACGTGCCATAGTCTGCCGTGTGTGGCTAGTAAAAAACAAGCCACCATAAATACAGCCAAGCGTTTCTCTGGAGCTCATAAATCTGAGAGAGCCGTGTTACTCTCTCCATCGTGGCATCTGGCGTCATTCATCACATATGTGGTGAGCAATTAGGTATAAAAGAAAACCAGAAAACCCGGCACTGGATGGTGCCAGCAGCCATTACCATGCTGAACCTCACCACAAAGAAACCGTGATCCTCACTTTCAATGGGGTACGAATTAAATGATAAAAAAAGACAAAAAAATATGTTTTTTTTGTCTTTTTTTTTTTACCCAATACTATGGTATTGGGTCTGGGAAATGAGTCACTGTTGAAATGACAGGCTTTTTGTTTATGTCCACCATAGTTTAAGGTGAATCACTCGATGTATCAGTACACGCACGTCTGGTTTCCTCACAGATTTGTCGTTTGGAGAAAATGTTGGACTTTAACATACATCTTCTGGAATTTTAGGTCTTAAATAACTGCTCTGAATGTCAGCATTGTTGTGGGATTTGCTGATGCAGATTTCCTGACAGTATAAGCCGCTGAATCACTGAACTGATATGCTGATGCGTACAGTTCCCTGACTCACTCCATCAGTACACGCACTGTCTCACTCCACTGTTTTTGTCATATTGTAGTTTTCAACACGCACAGGAAACTACGACAGGCGGTGAGATCAGAATACAGCACTATAGAACCATTTGATGACCACTCAAAGCTGCTTTACACCCACATGCTCACATCTATGTGCAGCACATTTCCTGTCACTCATCTTTCATACCCAGTCGCCACTGTGTGAATTTGGGGTCTTGCCCAGGCACACTGGCATCTAGACCAGCGGAGCCGGGAATCAAACCCACAACCTTCAAGTTGAATGACAACTAGCTCTACCAGATAATGACAGAACATACAACAGTCACATATTAAACATGGAGTGTAGCTGTATTTGTGTCTTTTTCCTCAGTGTTAACCTGAGCTCTGTTTCCTGAAAGAACAAAGATTAGGTTTGTGATTTTCACTCAGTCATTCCAGCACCATCTTGATTTTTGCAGCGCAGAAGAGAATGTGTTTGTACCAGAAGAAGGAGCTGGAGAAGAATCAAAGGGTTTTACTGAGAAGGCAAGGAACAGCATGTCAACATGAGTGACATCTGCTGTCTGTCACACCGTGACAATACCAGAGCTTCCTGTCTCTGGAACTCTCTTCCTCCCACAGACTCTTTGTAACGCTGATTCTCTTCCCACCTGCAAACTCATCGTTTTAGATCTGCTGATACATTTTCACCATTTCAATTCATAGCAGTTGTTGTTTTGTCTTGACATGATGTTTTTAATTGCTTTCTTTTGTCTTACTGTC
This sequence comes from Solea solea, assembly GCF_958295425.1. Lineage (NCBI taxonomy): Eukaryota > Metazoa > Chordata > Actinopteri > Pleuronectiformes > Soleidae > Solea > Solea solea. Next base: position 26,885,085 of record NC_081144.1, on the reverse strand, counting down.
TCAGAAAGGTGCCCATAAAGAAAATGCATTATTATTCTTTACTATTATCACTTATTTGACCATACATTTGCTATTCATTGATAATTGTCTGTCATTACATTTTGATCCACTGGATCCAGACGACTTTCTGGATGTGTAGCACTTAGCCTTCATATAGCTATTACCATCTTACATAAGCATGTCTGGTCCTTCATACACACACCAAAAAATGAATGATATTTATTTGATTCATCATAGACATGGTGGTACTCAAATTATACTGGTATTAGTCTATACACATCATAATTTGTGACATTAAATGTCAAATAAGGAACTAAAGTATATTGAAAGCAATTTCTCAACTTTTACCGTACTTTTCAATGAGCTACTACACAACACCATTTTAAATTCCTCAATTTCACTTATGGCTCTGAGTTCCATCTGGCAACCCATGACATATTTTTGTGTGAGTGTCACTGAGATCATAATTTACAATTACAATTTACATAATAATTACAATTCTGAAGAATTACAACTTGCATCATCCAGGGGTTAGTCAGGGAATGAGATCATAAACTCTTCAGGGACATCAAATGAAAGTAGGATACTTTAGTCTCAGCCATGTTGCCTTCTAATAGGATTGTGTTTTTCATATTTACAAGATAAATGTCATGTCAGGTCATGGAAGTGAAAAGTTTGTGAAATCTCCATTTTGAAAAATGACAGAGCCCAGAGAAGTTAATTTTTGTTCAATTTAAAAATGATATATTTTGACCCTCATGTGGGGAATAAAGCGGTAAAAATAGATGGATGGATGTTATAAACATGATATCTGTTAGTATTACATTTCAATGCCGAGCCAGCTGTACTACTACTACTGCTACCCCCTCTGGACCTGGAGACTTGTGTGATTGTTTTTTATGTTCTGTCTATGTTACAAGCACAAGTACACACACATATTCACAAAGGGGGTGCATGAATGAAGAATGACACCATGAATCATAGGCTTTTTAACTTAGTGTTCATATGACACACCCTGCTGCCATTTTGTGAGTATGACATATGACTTTCAGATAAAAATGGCTTTGCTTTAGTGTCATTGTGCAACATTTCCTGACTGTGGTCCTTGGAGGTTAATGTACTCGCTTCTGTTATTTAATCAGGACAAACCATCATCTAAAATAGTGCTTCCTGTACGTGCTGTATTACACCCAATCCCTTCCTGGTGCCAGACATCATACTGTAATATACAGACTTGAGTTGAAAGGTTTTTGGCTTTATATCCAGATGTTACGGCCCTGGCCTAGGGAAACCAGGGGTAACGTGTGTGTGTGTGTGTGTGTGTGTGTGTGTGTGTCTCCTCTTCCTCGTCTTTCCAAAGAAAGCCAACATAAGTCAAAAGATTGTTCCAAAAATGTAGCAGTTTTATTAAACTCAGAGAGGATAAATGCCAAAATAACAAACTTCTCTTCAAAAACCTAAACAAAATAAATGACACAAAAACTTAACCACTATCTTAAACTCACCCTCCTACTCCCGCTACCGTAAAAATCAACAATTACTCTTAAACAATTTCACAATTAATTATTATCTTAAATGAACAAGAAAAAACTCAAACGCAAAGAATCTAGTTGTCTCAATTTTTAGCATTAACTTAACACCGTGTGTGTGTGTGTGTGTGTGTGCGTGTGTGTGTGTGTGTGTGTGCGTGTGTGTGTGTGTGTGTGTGAGTGCAGGTGAGGGAGGGTTTTTGTAGTCGCTGGCCTCTTCTCTTCAGCTACTCATGGTGAGCCAGTCTTCTTCCAATTACACACCTGGTTGCTGTGATCCAACCTGAGAGACCGACACACGCACACCACACCACACTCACACAGACACTGTTAAAAGAGAGACTGAGGGTCATAACACAGACACAGTCTCGTGGACATAATGAAAGAACGTTTTACTCTCAATGGTTGTGATTACAGCACCGATATATGTTTGGCAATGTCCTGATTGGGTTTGTAAAGCACAGGGAATCCCACTTAATCCCCAGAGATTTACTAACTCTTCACTAGCTAAACCAGACAGAAGACTAATTGCAGCATCTGTTTCCCTTCACAAAATACGGAGGGGGTGAAACAGCAGAGCTACCATTCTAACAGAAATAGCATTAGACCCACTAATGAGAGCAGACAGGACAGGACGTATAACAGGCGTGTGCTACCAACACATGTAAAGCAGTCATTCTTTGTAATTGTTCATAGAAATGTCTGCAGTCACATGCTTACATTTTCATTTTCCCTCATAAGCGCAGATCCTAAAACCACTTGCAGATTCCATCTGGTATCTGGCACCTTCAAAGTCATGGACCATGCTGCAGCATGCACCTGTGCCAATAAACACTGGGACATGTGACAGGATGTAACAGCAGACTCCCTCAAACACAGGTACAAACACGGTCGCTCAAAGAATCCAACAATATCCTCATTTCTTTTCTGAACATTAACATGTGATAGAATAGATTCAGGCCTTATGGGCTGCAGGCCCACACAACCAGGATAATGTAAAATAACACTATATATGATGTCGACCAATGGGTAAGTATCTAGAAGATCCTTTTCATAATGGAACTATTCAATACGATGCAATTCATACAATTCATTTTTCAAATTCTGTGACTGTAATGATGTATCTCATGTTTCGACGGTGGGGCAACAGTGGTTCAGTGGTAGAGCAAGTTGTCTTTCAAACAGAATGTGGAGTCTGGTCTGACGGTCTGTTTCCTCAGAAGACCACTTCCCAGACTCCTTAGCAACAAAGGCCCTCTGCTGGTCTGGACTGTGGGAGATCATTTTCCTCCTTCAGCTCGCAGACACTCTGCTTGTCTGCTGGTTGTAGTATCATCTGTAACATGAACGGGTTCTTGTTACGAGTCATCAGGCAACAACTCTGACAGTTCAACAGGAACAGACTCTGTGTGTAAATCTCTGTTTCATGCAGGAAGGTGGCGACTGTGACAGCTGTGAGCAGAGTCTGCATGTAATACATTGCTTCACTCCTGATGTTCCTGCACATCAGCATGTGGTTCTGGACTTTTCCCTAATGTGATGTAGTCTTTAATGTGTGATAAACAAACACAAATAAATGCATTGTAACAAAGAAACACTCACTGCTGTGTATGTCTTTGTATTCATCAGAACAACATAACACTGAAACTGAGCACTGACACGCCAACGCCCAAAAACTTCAAGATTTTAGACATTTTTAGTAAATTGGGCTTCAGTAACTTAGCAAACTTTTCTGTTTTGTTTTGTAATGGACACACAAATGAGTCAAGAAAGAAAGATACAGTGTAAACCTAAAGTTGATGAACTTACTTACTTCATATCTTTAAACCAACGCTTGGCTACATGAGCGGCTCCACCTGTAAACACACAACCAGGAATATTTCTGCCAGTTGGTGACCTATCAAAACATCCTTGAAGGTTTGTAACAGGCAGCTGTTCACTTTTAGCGCTGTTGAATTATTGGAGTACAGGGAATCTCCTTTGGCAAGTGATGGTACTGTCACAGGAACATCAAAAATATCATATCAAAACAGCCATTTCCCCAACATTCATATTGCATTTTAGAGTTTGCTATGTCCTTGAATCTATTTTGACAGGTTTGATGACTCATCATACAGGAAGGAGTACACCAGTCAGGCCATAGGGTATCTCAGTCTTTTGTCGCCTCTTTACACTCTAGGTTAGGGCTAGTTCTGTCCATACAATCAAGTGCTGTGTGATTTTTCATAGAATCCTATGTTGGGATTGGTGCGGTTTCTGAGTTGGATTTCAGAGTTCTGACTACAAATGGAATATATTATAACTCATCTTATTTTTAAACTACAGAAGATCTGTAATTAGTGTCAGTGAGCGTGAAGGTTTTGCACCACCTCATATTCTTTACTACACTTCATTATTTAAACACTTACTGGAAAAGGGCGGGGGAATTCTTTCCACTGCCAGGCTGCCCTTTCCACTCACTCTCCACACAACAAACACAAAATAGCAACAAAATGCTCTCCTAATGGGGCTTTGACCTCCACAGTGGGAAAGGGCCTCTGAATGCCAGGGTTAGAATAAGGGGACGAGTGTGGATGGACTGACGGGGGACTGGGATCAGTGATGCACATCGAGCTATCAGACCTCAAACCCGTCAACCCTTCAAATGCACAGTCCCATTGCTCTTTGAAGCCTCTCATGCCCTCCCACCTCATTCTTTTTCCTCTCTTTTCACTTTCTAAACGTCTTTCTTTCATTCATGCCATTCCTTTTTTCTCCTCTGCTCCGGAACATGTGGTAAAAGGAGGCGTATATTTCAGTGCATTGACGGTGGAATGCCATTCTCCTTTACTCTAGTGTGACAGTTTTCGTTCCCATCGCAAAAACTAGGTCTGAAAGTCAAATATGTCTCCTGTCTGCTGCAGACCACGGTTACTTGTGAACAAACCTCGAAGGTCAGAGGTGAAATCTTCTTGTTCACAGACTTGAATGTTGACTTTTGACTCCTACATTTTAGACACAATCCGTGAGAGCAATTTCAAACGGTTACAGGACATTCCTGCGACATTACTGGCTTACTGACTACTTTCTGTGTGAGTGTGTGTGTGTGTGTGTGTGTGTCCACATGTGTGCAATAATGAATGCTGCTTTGCGCAACAATGCTGGCAAGTTCATTCCGACTGATAGTAACCATTCAAGATGCTCCTGGGTTACAAAAAAGAACATAATGCACTCAAATTAGACAAAGCACAATGCAGCTTCTGTTGTTACAGTGAAACTCCCCCCACTCTGTCCCCAACACACATCTGCACAATCATTAACAGATGTCTAAAGCGTCTCCTCTGGCCAGCACATCACAAACACATCACACACTTTCTACCTTGCCATATAACTACTTTTTTTCAGTCACCATGACTGGCTCCATTCCTTAGCATTTCCCCAATTCCATGTCCACTACTCGTGCTAATGCACTCAGACCACAAACACATGCAAATACTCACAGAGCAATACAAATAAACACTGGCTCATTCATCCACACACAGCACCCTCGTGCCGTGGGTCTTCTTTGTGTTGTCCTGAGGTTTATCCTGTTCAAACAAAGCCATAATCACCAGAGACATGCTGGATTGTTTTCTTTTCTTTCTTCTTCTGTTACACACATCTGAGTTATTCACTAAAGAGGTGGTAGCCATTGCAAACAATGTAAAAGCACTTATGCGACAAGGAGAGGCTATGGACATGTTTTTCCATCATTGTCTGTGAATAACTTTCATTTTGAGCTCATTAAGTCACACACCTTCAGTAAAAAGAGGGTGGAGCTTCCCACACCACACGTGCCACATACTTATTACATCATTATTAGTGGTCCTGGTCTTCTGGACTGTAGAAGGTGTGCCCGGACAAGTGTGCCAGCCAGTTAAGCAGAGTGGGAGGTGAGTGAAGGAAAAGCTGGACAGAGTCAACTGTGAGACACAGGAATTTACAGTTGGTCTCATAAAGCCAATGAAAAGCCGAGCCATACAGCAGGCATAGTCATCTGAGGGGGAAACACTTGAACGTTGAAGTGGACATCAAGAGAAAACCAAGGAGAACTGGAACATAACATGATGTTATTCTGTTCTTGCTAAAGACTTAACAGACAGCTCGCAGCGGTTCCATGTGGTACTACGCTGCGTGGTCACTGAAGTACACACAGTTCCATGTGATACTACGCTGCGTGGTCACTGACGTACACACAGTTCCATGTGGTACTACGCTGCATGGTCACTGAAGTACACACAGTTCCATGTGGTACTACGCTGCGTGGTCACTGAAGTACACACAGTTCCATGTGGTACTACGCTGCATGGTCACTGACGTACACACTGGTGAGGACACAACTACCTTTTTTTTTCCAGAGCTGAGACCTTGAATTTGTCAACACCACCAAAACAAATTAGAAATGATTATCTGTTAGTTTTCAGCTCCCTTTCAACACTTCATTTTCTAGCTCCTAGCATGAACTAGCGCCAGCATTAGCATCATGACAAACTTGGTGCTAGCAGCCAACTGGCTAGCTGTCTGTCCAAAGCAGAGAACAACCATAAATTCCCATTTTGGGATCACAACCGTGCTAGAGTGGTTAGTATTGTTGCCTCACAACAACCAAAGGCCTCTTTGTGTGGAATTTGCATATTCTGTGTATGTGTGTGTGTGTGTGTGTGTGTGTGTGTGTGTGTGCGTCAGTAGTGGTTGCTGCTCTTGCAGGTCAGGAGAAGCTCATTTCAGGGTTAGTTATAAATTCTGCCCTCCACAACCAAACCTACTTTGACTACTTTGAATGAATGAACGACTGGAGCAAGGAAATGTGACAATTATGTGAAACTATAATAGGCCTATTTATACCAGAGGTTGCGCTAGACTTTTTCGTTGTCTGTCATTTTGACTGACAGGGTCATAAAAATCCCGTCATAATCAATTGTTACCGGTCACTTTAAATGATAATAATGACATATTCAATTGCATTGTTCATATTGCAGTGGAATATGAACAGTTCAACTGTGGCCTAAACGCACAGTCTCACACCTTCCTCCTGGTCCACATGGACTTAAATCGCGGGCCTGCTTGCGCGTAGTTGTACGTGGTAGGAAATCCCGCAACATGTGCTCCTTCTGCACCAGTGGATCAGCTGCACCGGTCACAGACGCGCTCCAAAGCCTCCTGTCCATAGCTCTTTAACACGCTGTCAGCACTACAAGGATAGCGAGATGCATTGAGTACGGTGTCCAGGTCAGAAATGATGCTCAGATTCTCCGATGGGAATCTTTATTTTGTCGCACAACATTTTTCTATCCGCCCTCCTCAGCCAGGAGAACTCCCGCTCCCACTGAACTCGCCTAACCTCCTTACTGCCGCTGAGGCCAAGGGCTGAGTTTGTCCTTCATCTGCATCTATCCCTCTTTTTTCACTTCTTTTATCAACATAGTTTTTAGGGCTTTTTAAAGAAACTTCTGACACTCAACTGCCGTGACATTTTTCTTCTTTTCTACTTTCAACTTACTGTAATATGCTCTTCACCACCAAGTGGTCAGAGGTGTGAATTGCAATCTGTCAAAATGACGGATGGCCCTCAGATTTTTCCGTCACTGTTTTAAAAAAACGGTCAATGACGGAAAATATTCGGTTAACGCGACCCCTGATTTATACTATAAACGGTGGTGTAGTGGTTAGCACTCTCACCTTGCAGCGAGAAGACCCGGGTTCGAGCCCCGGTTGGAACAAGGGCCTTTCTGTTTGCATGTTTGCATGTTCTCCCCGTGTGTGCGTGGGTTCTCTCCGGGTTCTCCGGCTTCCTCCCACAGTCCAAAAACATGCAATGTGGGGATTAGGTAAATTGGACACTCTAAATTGACCATAGGAGTGAGTGTGAGAGTGAATGGTCGTTTGTCTCTATGTGTGTTTGGCCCTGCGATGGACTGGCGAACTGTCCAGGGTGTACCCCGCCTATCGCCCGATGTAGCTGAGATTGGCACAGCTCCCCCCCGATCCTCTGGTGGAGGATAAAGCGGTAGATGATGACTGACTGACTGACTTTATTAATGGAAATGGGCTGTATCGCAGAGCAAATAACACAAAATGGGCTATTGTTTGTTTCTGGACTTGACAAAATCCACATGGGACTGAGTCCCATGTGGTCCCAAAAGTGTGTGAGGAAGTGTCTTCTATATTTGATTGACTTTCAGACATTTCCTCTAATCATCATGCATCAGCCCAGCATGTGTCCACCCACTGCTCCGTTGACTCCCGGAGATGCTGAGCTTCCCAAGAATTTACAATTTTGCCACATTTATCCAAACACCTTATAGCTCACTGCAGTGGAAAAAACCCTATTCTGTGCTTTCGCATAGAAGTCAATTGAAGAATTGCATCAGATGATCTGTGATAAACAGCTGATTCTGAACAGACTAGTCATGTGTCACTGTCAGGCCAACGGTGAGGGGACAATAGTGTTTCACCAAATAAGCCCAAATAAATCCCAAATCTCTCAGTAAAACTGTAGTTCATGGTTTATTTATCTCTGTGTTTACTTTTTGGCCACAAGGAAGCACCTCATTTCATGGAACTCTTGGTAATGAATGTCAACAGTTGCATTGACAGCAAGTCGGGTACAATAAACAATAGGCCTGCAATAGGTTTTTAGCCTTTTGTTTAGCTTCCGACAGTTGAACTCGTTTTGTGAAATGGGCTGACCCATGGCTACTGGGCCTCTGGGTTCATTTTGGCTATGGTGCTGTTACAGTTTATCTATGTGCACACCGAGGCGTGTCATCATTGGAGAGTTTATACCCCCCATCTTTAACTTTGGAAGGGCATAAAACCCAATGCCCCCAGAGATGGCACTAGTGACAACAGAACATATTTGACCATTTATTGTATGCCATTTTAGAAGAAGCAGAGCTTCCCATGCTGTCTTACAGCAGTTGTCTCTAAGACTGGTTTTGGTTTTTGGTTTCCACACTCCAGAAACATGCAGATGTTAATTAGACACTCGAAAGTGACTGTAGGTGTGTGTGTGTGTGTGTGTGTGTGTGTGTGTGTGAATGGTTGTTGACTGGCGACCTGTCCAGGGTGTGACCTTTGAACTCTAAGTTGTGCCAGCATTTGCATCATGACTGACTTAGTGCTAGCAGCCAGCTGGCTTACTGTCTGTCTGTCTGAAGCTGAAAACAACCGTAAATTCACAATTTGAACATCACCGTTAAAGAGAGAGACAGAGAGAGAGACACAGAGAGAGACACAGAGAGAGACACAGAGAGGCACAGAGAGAGAGAGAGAGAGAGACAGAGACACAGAGAGAGAGAATGAAGTTATGCAGAAGCGAGTGGTCATAAGGAGGAAATTCCACTGGTTGCAAAATAAGTCGGTTTGTAAACAGGTCGATGAGAGAATGATTCTCATTTCATTTATGACATCCTTTAACTTCTTTCTTTCTTTGTTACATTATGACATCTATTTTATAAATCATGGTCCCATTTTGAGTCCAACAGATAATAAATTATGGGATGTATTGGGGCGTTTCTTAGTCACTTTTACTGCCATTTTTTCTTCATCGATACAATAGGTAATACAGTTCCTGAAGCTGTAAAGTGAGTTGTCATCAGTCAACGAAAAATGCATCCTGGAGGCCAAGAGAATAAAACCCCACACAGTTAAGAGTAATGCTTAGGGAGACCATTCTACACATGGATGGTGTCTTGTGTCACCTGTTCACTGTACAGACAGTTTTAAATATCATAATGACAAGTTGAAGCCAAAACTGTTGCTGATCCTGCTTTGAAAATGATCCACTGTACAGTGATTGTGGCCGGTTTGCCTCTTCAACACGACACCACGTAACTGCAGGTTTAATTAAATGACATGTGGTTTCGAGAGTGAAGCGGTAATATCTATAAGGGCTTACACAGGATTAGTGTCAGTTACAGGTGAACACTGGGATGTAAAGAGAGTGTCCACAGATCCAGAGGGTAGAGGCCAGTGTTACGGGTCAGGACTGGAACACACTGGCACTGTTGGGACTAAAACTAATGGAGTCCTTCCATGGACTACCTCATCACTAAGATTTGGCTTGGTTACATTAGAACTGTATTAGTTGTGCGTGTGTGAGAGAGGGAAAAAAAAAAGTCAAAGAGAGAGCATTAATACAAAGCCAAGGACTATTAACCACCACAGCAGCTGTTTTGGTGCTTGTGGAACCACACATTAATCACCATGTGACTGTGTTAAATCTTGCCTTTGTACATTTGTGTGTGAGTGTGTGTATGGCAGGCCTGAGAGGGAATAAATGGAGAAGATGTGGGCTCAAGATGAGATCCATCCCAAAGTTCTCTCAGGAGAGGAAAGGGCAGTAAAAAAAAACTCCTGCATGGACAAGAAAATCAAACGTTTGGGAGCCAAATGATCCTGAATGAATATGTAAACACAGATGAGTTGGATTTCCATGAGACATCTGAATGAACTCCAGGTCGCTGCTGGTGCTGGCCTCTCAATTCATGTTCCGTTGTTAAATTAGCACAGTAACCGCTGAGGCTTTCCAGGGGACACGAGGAGATGAAGCACAGGAGAAAGGGAGATGAGGAGAAAGGAGCTCATTACAGAAACAGTATAGGGGCTTTTTGCATGTCCTGTTTTTGTTTGTTTGGCATTTGGCTGCTGTTTACCACTAGCACATAGGGTCAACATTCACAAGTTAGCCGTTAACAAAGGCAGGAGACTGTTAGTCTGCACAGGGAGAGCCCGGGTCATGCCAAACAGTTGGCCTGGAGGTAAGATCAGCCACGCCCTCTGCCCATATGTAGCCTGCACACGATTGGATGCAGTGTACAAGATGACTGTGTGTGTTATTGGAAAATGAATAAAGCACATTCTGCAGCACCAACACATGAACATGAATACATGAACATTCCCAGCCTGAAACGTCCCTCTCATCATGTGTTCACTCGGCTGTTTCATGGATCAACACATTTAGATGATTTACTGGTAATAAGCCCTGTGGATTACTTTTACAAACAAAGCTCAAGGTTAAAATTGCTCATAAACATTCATTCATCATTCAATTATTGTGTGTTTAGAGCACAAAAACCATCTCACACAAGCTTTTGAGCTTCTATCACTGCAGCAGATAAGATGTTGAAACATTGTAGTCGATGAAACAAACACACCCACAAGGTCCCAAAAGCAAAAAGTTATTAAAATAATCATGGTTTGGATCACAGCTCTCTGTCCACACAACAGATGACCTGAGGCAATCTCTCCATCTCTGAAACACTCTGCTGATATTGATGCATTTATTGCCAGACTCTCACACTTTTATGCTCTTTATTTGTTTCGGTTTCTCAGCAGTTGAAGCAGTTTTTTGTCAAAGCACCTGTTGTGGAGAAGCTCTGGTAAACCATCCAAAGCCAGGTTTCCATCACGGTACAGTTCAGTTTGGAATTGTAGAGCCTTCGGTCAGGCTTGCGTTTTGACAGAGAGCAGTACCTTTACTTGGTTGGCGTGGTATGCGCTGTGTCAGCGAGATAAGCAGTGTGAAGTTGTACTGGTGCACTGACATTGAACAACAGACAACAACAACACAACGGACAGCAGTGGAGGGCAGCGATTTCTTCCTGCTCTGTTTTTAGCTGTTTGTCTCAGTTTTGCAGTTAGACTGCATGTTATTGCAGTCTGATGTCCATAGCCAATCACAGAATTTAAGGGGGTTCTCATAAAATGATCTAATATAATTCAGCGTTCTCGGGGCCTCCCTCTCAGCTTGAAGACCCAGGCAATTGCTTTGCCTATCCTGTTGCAGCACCCCTGCCAAACAGTTTTATCCAATTTTTGAAAGCCCAAATAACATCATTTAAAGAGATAAATGAAGCCATCATTGTCAGAAACAGCATTTAGACGTTGTAAAATCCCCAAAACACGTTATTTATACCACAAACTAATCCACGGATGATTAAGTGGGAATGCTATCTATGTCCCAGCTCGAACTGTGAGGAGCTCTCGTGTCAACAGATGACATCTTTTCATGAAGCATGCCTTTCCGATTTGGAACGGTGTATTGTGCTGAAAGCCTTTTCCTGTTTTTAACGTTCAGATCATGCTGCATGTTGAAAGGACCACATCTACAGAGGATACAGTCTGCATGCATAAATCTAATCTAAGTTGACTCTCAGTGGCCATCACAGAGATCACTTCTCCCAACTCACAATGGCCAGGTAGGAGGTCAAACATTTGAATAAGTGATGTAGCCAAAGCAGTCACATAATGAAGGAAGTAGTCATAAAAAAGACGTCAAGGCTTTTATTTGAAAACTATTTCATCTCCAAGTATGAAGCAACAATTGGAGTGATGGTGGGAACTTTCCATGCAGGTTTAAAGCGGAAAACTCCTTGTATTGATGGGGTGTTAATGATGGTGAGTGGATTGCTGTTAGCCGGGTGGTCAAGGATCCCAGCTGTCCCAGCTCCTTCAACCACGCCAGCTGGACGCAGCAGGGAGATGCTGAACAGATTTCCTGGTACAGTTGGTAGAATCAGTCGAAGAGGCACAGTTGAAACACATCCAGGGGATTAGTGGCATCTTTGATGGCAGCAACTGAACACAGAGCCGTGGCACTGGTTTTCATGTGTGGAACGACAACAGAGAAAGACACAGTGCAAGATTAATGAAATGAATCTCAGTGGAATCCATGGAGATTCATTCACGACTGGCTCAAGAGTGACAGCCCTTATAATCCACCATTGCTCTCGTTTTGGATTGTAACCCACAGTGATGCATCAGTATCTCACGATCACTCTACAGATTACCTCAATTACAGCACATTGTCCCATCTGGCGCCTCCGAAGCCCATCACTGACTGTCTGTCACTGAGTGCATCCATGTGTGAGTGTGCGTGTCTGTGCATGAGCGACTGTGTGAGCACATGTTTAGTGCTGTGTGTTTGCTGCCAAATTTGCCTTTGCCATGTCAGATCATTCTCCTCCTTATCTGTTCCAAACATGTGTGCCTATTGCAATAAGTGGAGTATTATCTCTGAAGGGTCCACCAAAGCCAAGAACAGGAGCTTAAGTCATTAGACATCATACTGCCACGGAGAGTCGATAGTTTGTTACATTTTACAGAGTGACTGTCATATCGCTTTTTAGTATCCTTTCATCTTCAATGCCCTCTCTGAGTTTTCATTTCACACTACACGGTGTAGTGATGCCCAGAGATTGGGTCATGGGAGGTTTTTGCAGACTAGTCAAAATGTAACAAAACCCCCTCTTCCGCAGCTAACTCCAACCAATGTCTGATTTAGAAAAAATGCCAGGAAGTGGGCAGAGACCTGAATGAGAGAGCGGAGGAGTGAGGGACAACGAGGTGCTGCTCACATCGAGCTTCACATGGTGGCAGAACAGCTCCGGAGTCTGGGACAATGAGCCCCGAGCTGAGAGACAAGAGAATGATGAAAGAGTGAACTAAAATAGCCATAATGGCCATATGTATAATATGCATCATGTCAATATTTTACACTAAACTGTAAGGATTTGCACCTGGATCAACAAATAACTACTGAACAGGTTTGTATTTAAACAGCACTTTCTAGTCTTGACGACCACTCGAAGCTGCCATTCACAGCCATTCACTCACACATTTTCTACCACACGTCTTTCATGTGGTCTCAACCCTCAACCCTCCAGTTGAAAGATGACCACTGATCGTCTACCATTAATCCACCGTCACTCCAGTGATAGTGGTCAAACAAGGACACGCAGCTTTAGATCCATTTATCTGGTCAGGTCTGCATTCTGAGCTTCAGAGAAGAGGTAGTGTCGATAACTCATCCCACGACAGATACACTGACATCTGCAGAGCAGAGATGCATACATGTAAACACAGAGGAACAAAATACCGGGGTGACATGTTTACATTTCCTAATGCAGTAACAGGGAAAGGCAGGGAGAGAAAGTGAAAGTGAGAACATGCATCTTGTGCTGCCTGCAGGCTTTCATTACAACAATGAGCATCATATGCTGGAAATAAACATGACAAAAAGAAAAAAGTCCACTGAATTGTAATCAACCGTTAATCATCCTATTGCGTAAAGCTCCGAGCATCAGCACTGTGGTTGATTAGACACAGACACGGTCGACGTTCACTTTTCCAAATACACAACGGAACGTAAGGACAGAAGTTTGCGTTTGTGAGTCGCGGTGATGACAAAAGGGACTATTTTGCTTTTAGCGTGGAAATTGCACTGACAAACACACGTCTAGTTTGATCCATTTTACTGTAGTTCATCGAGTTTTGGAATGCTGTGTTAGTAAACAGAGTCCTGTTTGTCACTGGGTTTCTGTCTGTGTGTGAGTGTTTGTGTGTATGTGGGTTATTTCCACTGGGGCTTAAATGGCATCACAAAAGCAGCATGTATCTATATATGTACATATATATGTATATATGTACATACATATATATATATATATATATATATATATACATATATATGTACATATATATATATATGTACATATATATGTACATATATATGTACATACATATATATATATATATATATATATATATATATATATACATATATATATATATATATATATATATATATATTAATGGAGGCAGACAAGAGATAAGCAGATCTGCATTTCCCCTGAACTGCGAGAGTGAGTTGATTCCTGCAAAACTTTTCTCCTCTTAGGAAAACATTCAGTGGAAAGTGGAAATAAAACACACACACACACACACGTATGTGCATGAAGTCGAAGGCTTGGAAAGACCTGGTGCTCTGCAGCTTGGGAGAGCTGATTAATCAGGCTTCAGGCTCAGGAGCAGTGTTACAAGTCTTCATCCTCACTGATAAGCCAGATCCCTTCTCTCATTTTCCGGATTCTTGGTTCACAAAAGACTTCCATAAATCTTCCTGAGTTTTTGGAAGGGTTTGTGCACAGCGATGTTGCCTAAAACTAACTAACACAGAAACTGGCAGATGCATCTTTAAATGACTGGAATCTTAGAATACACCTGTTTATTACGCCAGGATTTCTCTCAAATCCATCAGTAGTTCTCTCAGGGTTTGATTCCCGGCTCTGCTGGTCTACATGCTGAAGTGTCCCTGGGCAGAAAAACTTTAAATAATATAAAAAAAGAGGAACTGCATATTAATGCACTGTATGAGTGTGTGTGAGTGAATGGGTATGAAAAACTGTAGTTCTCTGTAGATAATACAGTATGAATATAAGCTTCTGGACATCGGTCAGAGAATCTCAACTTTTTGTGTGCACTAGAGATTTGAACCATAACCCCATACAAAAGTGCCTGTTGACTATACTATGTATATTGTGTCAAGTGATTATCTGTTGACATGTTACTGAATACCTGTAGAGAATCAACAATAGACCATCAACTTAAAGTGACACCCATCTGGTTATCCTTTAGTACAATTATTAAAACACATGTTGTGAAATAGGACTTGTGCACAGAACAGATCTGTTCTGGTCAGGTTGGAGATGGTACAAAAGCCCCAAGTGATTTGTTTAAAAAGATAAATAAATTAATCAATGTGAAGGCAAAGTTTTTTCCTAAAACATCCAAAGGAAAGGAAATGACAGTCTACATCAGCTGCGTAATGTCCACTG
Source organism: Solea solea (assembly GCF_958295425.1). Taxonomy (NCBI): domain Eukaryota; kingdom Metazoa; phylum Chordata; class Actinopteri; order Pleuronectiformes; family Soleidae; genus Solea; species Solea solea. The sequence goes on along the minus strand of NC_081144.1, from coordinate 26,869,919 downwards.
ATTAGACTTGACATCAAACTACAGATGCTGCACTTGAAAGCATCAACGGGGACAAAGAATAATGAGACCTGGGTTTTATTAAAATGCCAAAAACACATTGCAATGTAGTACCAATGTGCAGGGTCCGAAACGGCACAGCACAACGTAATGATCAGTCTGTGTTGTCTTCTCTCTCCATGAAGATGAATCAAACTGCTGCTGATCAGGTCATATTCACAGTATCTGCCTTCATTAAACTGGACATGTGTACAAATGGACCCCCGTTCATAGCTCTCACACACGCACCAGAACACAAAGAGTCAAATACAGTCCACTGCACTGGTATGCAGTCGCACACAAACACAAACAGGCACAGTGAAAGAGTGGATGGTCTGCAGCCGCTACAGTGTTTTTGTGTGGATGGCCGATTCCAATGGGCGGACTTTCAAAGCCGTCTCTAATCCATTTGATTAGCTGAACCCAAGAACCTGGGCTGCAGACAAAGAGCCCTTTCACACATGCGGCTGCTGCTTACAGCTACATGTGATCTCAGGAATCTGTGCATCACAAAACATTCTTCTGGATTCCACCTCCCCTCTCTCTTGCTCTGGGTTTTTCCCTCTGTTGCCTCAACTGGTGAGACACTGTCAGTGTTTTTTTCCCCCTTTTGTCTTCTGCTAAATAATAACTCATTCCAAAATGAATGCAGGAGACAATGAGATCCCTTGACTCTCAGATTCTGTCACGTCACATAATGCAGCTTGACAAAATTCTGACCCAACCTGCCAGGTAAACAACTACTCTCCTATTTAAAGTTTGTTGCCCTTAAAGTGTAATTTTGCAAGTCGGGTCGCTTTCCCCCCACAGTTTTGGAGTACATGTTTTTATGACACCGCCATAAACAACTATCTATCTTCATCCTCTCACTGCTGACGCTCCCCCTTCTTTCCCCTCTCCTGGCCATGTGCGTTTGTTTTCAATGAAGCTGCTGAACACAAGCTGTGGAGCCATGTCCATGCCGGTCGGCATCCATTTTGCATCTTTGTTTCTGTGGTTTTCAGTTCTCAGCATTCGAAAACATTTCCTCTTCCTCACATACTCCGACAACGGTTTTCTCTGCATCTCTTTTGCCAGCTCTGCCATGATGATAGTCTAAAATGACACTCACTCACTCACTCACTCATTTATTCACCTTCTACCACTTTATCTGTTTTTTACAGATATTGTTACATTTCCGCAATCCTGGCTCCCTGTTTGTTTTAGAATTGATTTCAAGATTTTACTGATCCCTTCTAAGGCTTGTACTGGGCTGGCCCCTGGCTATACATTTCAGTTAATTTCATTTAAATTTTGTTTATATAGTGCAGATGCATAACATATGTTATCTCAACACACTTTACATGGTAAGGTCAAGAGCTTACAATTGCTACAGAGAAACCCAACAGGAACACAATGAGTATGCACTTGGCAACAATGGAGAGAAATCACTCCCTTGACCCCTTACTGTTGATCCCAATGAGCCACTGTTCCCGAGCCATGGCTGAAATCCAGATGAAACTGAGCCTTTGCCATCATGACCTGTCTGAGGAGATAAGGTTATATCTCTTACAACCCTTTCTTTTATGTATTTATTTATTCATTCATTTCTTTATTTATTAATTCTATTTATTTTAATCTTTTATTACAATTTTTATAATTCTTATTCCTTGTTGTTACTATTGTTTTCTTGTCTGTGAAAGCATGTTTTAAAACTCAAATACATGTATTCTTATTCTTATTATCATTATTATTATTATTATTATTATTTCTCTTATTATTAATAATAATAATAATATTATAATAATAATAATAACAACAACAGTAATAACATTATTGTCATTGTTATTATTACTATTATTAGTAGTTATACTTAAAAGCTGCAGGAAAATTGTAAATTGTTGAATTTTATATTGACCAGGTCGTTAAAAAAGAGGTTCTCACTAAAGTCCGAGCAAATGTTGGAATATAAATAAATAGTGGATTCAACTCCTAAAAAAACATAGATGTTGGGCAGTTGTATTAGATAAAACTGCAAAGTTGTGCAAGATCACCTGGTCAAACATCATGCAATGATGGAGATGCAGTTTTGCAACAGACATTAAGCACTGAAGATTGAAAGGGACTTAGAGCTGTGTGTCATCAGCATTGCAGTGCAAGGAGACATAATATCTGTGCAAGTAATAGAGCTTTGTCAGAAAACCAAATCGGGCCTAAAACTTTGACTAGACAGTAGCAGGTGATGACATATGGTGGTTAGCAAACATTGAGAAATTTCTTTCTGACACATAAGATTTGAGTCAACTCTGCATGTTACCAGATAAGGTTGGAATCAGAGCACCGAGGAGAACGTGCACAAGACCATTTCTCTCTCAGATCACTCAATTTACATTATGCTGAAATGTTTATTGATGAGAAATGCCAAAAATATGTTCCCTGCCACAGCTTTGAGCTAGCAAATATGCTTAATGCCCCCAAAGGTTTGGGAGGGCACGTCCAGCAGTTCCTGCTACGTTCCGAAGCTAACCACTGAAACCCACTTAGCCAGATATAATCAAATTAGCAAATAATAAAAGGGCAAAAAACAAAGACACAACCCTCCTGAGAACAGTACAGGATCATTAAATACTGATTTGCTCAGATTCCCAAACCTACATCTGAAAGCTACCAGCCGTGGCCATAAACAAATCTGTTTTTCCGATACAAGCAGCAGAAATGCATTCCTTCTTGTTACTTTTATGTCAACATGTCATTAGCAGCGTCCATGTGTTGCCATCTCTGGTCCTGAAGCTGATTTGGTTAACAGTGATGGAAGGGCCATCTGGTTTGACGGGGCCTCTGACATCAAATGTCTTAAGTTAAAAGACCACAGGAGGACCCTGGGAGGACAGACATGGCCAAACACACGTAAATACCACCATGTAGTCAAAACATAAACTATGTATTGTTGTACATGGTGATCAGACGACCGCAGAGAACTTTCAAAACCCTTCAGTGTGAAAAGCGGTGAGTGACAAGCACTAGATCAAAGTTTTAATAAGTCCCCCAGGTCCACTATTCATCCCATCTCAGTTCCATCAAATACTTTCAGCTTTTAAGATTACAAACAGTCCAAAAAAAAAAAAACCCAGGAAAGATGGGAACATCTTGTATTTTGTTTTTATGACTTCTCGAGCCATGACTAATGTACAATTGGGTATTTCCTCTTCTGTGTTACAGAAGTTAAAGCAGCTATTTACTGGAGCTTAAAAGTGATTTTTTTTTAGTGTTATTGGTGATTGTGCCACGTGCACCCACTGCCCTAAGAACCAGCTTGAGACACACAGCTGTTGGAAAGCATTTTCCATCTGGAAACTTGCTTATGAACTGATCACTCTCCTGTACCAAAGTCCATATATGAAATAGTCAAATTTACATCACAGCACACAAGAGCTGTTGATCCACCACTGGCTCTGTCAATAAGTTAAAATATGTTATTTTGTGTCTTTGGTGTCGGAAAGCCTTTGTCAAGCTTTAAGTTCCTGAAACTAACTGACGAACCAATGAGGCAGCAGGAGGCAAGTCTCCACATGCTAAAAAGGCAGATTTTGTAAGAGAGTGACCGGTTTACAAACGTCATTTTCCAGTCAGTCAAGGCTGTCTGATGGCAATAAATAAATAAATGAATTAACATTTTCCTAAATTATCACAGACATAGGCCCTGTCCAGCCGTGAACAGCACAAAATGATCTTTGTCGTTTTGAAAATGTTTTTCCGTAGACAGGAATCATTTCAACACATATCTGCATCCACATGAAACCCCCCAAAATGACTCAAAATGCTGTAGTACACATGCCAGGCCTGTACGTGGTGCTGTAGCGCTGCAGAACTACGCCAAAGGGGGGAGAGGAAGACATCGAGCGTGCTCACACCAGTGAGTGTGCTGTGTACAAACTTGAAATTAAGTATAAATTGCAATGTACACAACCACAGAAAGAGAGACAGAATGAAGAAAGCCAGGGTGACTAAGGAAAGCAAGTAAAGTGAAGTATAGACTCTTTTGAGAGCTACGTCACAGAAATGTGCACATGCAGTTAGGGGTCAGAAACACACACTCGTACCATTAAGTTGTACAACAGTCCAACACATAAGATGTATACTTGTAGCATAGTTGGCCGTGGAAATAGAACCAGCAATGGTGTCAAGTTCTTCAGAATCCAAAAATATCAAAAAAATAGACCTGGTCTGTGGCTCCAAGCATTAAAAAGAGAAGACTGTGGTGATGCTACTGCAGTCAAAGAGGCTCGTGTTTGTAGCGCTCACTTCATTTCATCTAAGTTATCATTTATCAGCTCTTTCTGTTAGATTACCATGAAAAGCCTGGATTTCACAGAATTGTGTGTGTCAGTGCACATATGTACAGTATATGAAACCTATGATGCCTACAGTTATGTTGTGGTCTTGGACGTAGCAAGCTTGTAGTTAGCTGCTGGCCGGCTAGCACGGTGTGCTAAAAACGTTCCTTGTAAGACTTTCTCGTGTGTACGGGCTAGTTTTATCTATAAGGTAAGAGTGAATATCTGGCCACTTGCTAATGTCATCTATTTTATGGAAGCTGGGTCATGCAGACTATTGCCGTCGGCTAGTACTAATTTATTTAGGGATTGTTCAAAGTCCTTAATCTGCAACGAAGGAACATATTCAGGATTATTCGTTGGAGGACTGTGGACATACATGCTATTCACTTACCTGTTGTGACGTTTTCTGCGCGCGAATTCTCGCTAGGCTTGGAATGTTTGTGTACAATGAAAGGGTCTATAGAGGTGAATGCAAGCGAATGAATCCAAGCGCAAGAGAGAGGCGGGGCTATGACTTCATTGTTTTCCCAAAGTATTGGTTTTCTACAATTACAATTACAACTACAATTTTGAGATTTTTCACCCATTTTTCACCCATTTCAAAAAATAGTGTTTTAAGGCTCCCAAAATGCAATTTCCATGAAGATAAAACTTATGGTGATTCACTTGGACTTGTTTTCGTGTGGACACCTTAAGTGTAACTAGGATGTTAGGGGTTGAGGATATTGTCTTCTCCTTGTGTCCATGTTTTCAGTGAGAACAAGCATCAGTGAGTCCAAACTTGCTGCAGGGTGCATGGAAGTGCTGCTGATTACGTGTCAACATCTCACTTCACCAATCCTGAACTATCACTTTAAGACAAATAGACAAACACAGATGCTCTTTATGGGGCTCTGATGGAAAAAAGCCGTTAGAGGAGCACTTTTCACATGACAGCGATAATAAATAAATAAATAACAGCATGTCATGAAGTGTGCATTGGGTATCATTCCCTAAAGACCAATTTCAAATGTGTTCCACAATTTACTAGATTGTTCCAGGCAAGAGCACTTGGGAGAAAGCAACCATGTGTGAGTTAGTGAGTGTGTGTGTGTGTGTGTGTGTGTGTGTGTGTGCAGCACATGCAGCAGTTTTATGCGGCACAGAGGAGGAGAGGCAGATCTGGGTTAGGGAGGGAGTGCTGGTATGGAAGCAGGCACTCTTACTCTCGTCTCCTGGGTCCATTTCCGCTCTGCTTGCTGGAGACACTGTGGCAGCAACAGCTAATGAAATGTTCTCCCAAGACAATGAGACATTACTGCGAGTCCTTAAACACCATTACCTTCACCTCACTGTTAAGGTTCCAGCGCCAGCACCAAACTAAAATCAAGGCAATAGTTAATTAATGGGAATGGGAAAGCATCTGTGATGGACGGGAGAAGAAACAAGAGTGTTATGTTTTTGTTTTTTGTGTAACGCCCATGACTGATTTTTATCTCAAAATGAAACATCTGTACACTATATTCTGTGCTCAAGAAAGATGTTTGACATCCGAATGCATATATAGTATACAACAATGGCTCCAGCTTATCTGTAAGTTACATTTTGTGTTTAAAGTCTTAGAGATAAACCATGAAGTGTACGGTGCGACAGCCCAGCAGAGATATCCACATTTGGCAGGTAGCATCAATCCAGCCTCCCTCTCTTAGATTTTTGTCTCTCCCTCTGTGCTCCCAGCCAACTGTGAGTCTGTCTAGCCAGTCAGCGTGAGACATCTGGGATACATTCGACCCATGAAAAAGAGCAAGGATATGTATGTGTGTGTGTGTGTGTGTGTTCCAAGCCTAGCGAGAATGCGCGCGCAGAAAACGTCACAACAGGTAAGTGAATAGCATGTATGTCCACAGTCCAACGAATAATCCTCAATATGTTCTTTTGTTGCCGGCAATAGTCTGCCTGACCCAGCTTCCATAAAATAGATGACATTAGCAAGTGGTCAGATATTCACTTTTACCTTATAGATAAAGCTAGCCCATACACGCGAGAAAGTCTATGTGCATACAAGTCTTACAAGGAACGTTTTTAGCACACCGTGCTAGCCGGCCGGCAGCTAACTACAAGCTAGCTACGTCCAAGACCACAACATAACTGTAGGCATCATAGGTTTCATATACTGTACATATGTGCACTGACACACACATTTCTGTGAAATCCAGGCTTTTCATGGTAATCTAACAGAAAGAGCTGATCAATGATAACTTAGATGAAATGAAGTGAGCGCTACAAACACAAGCCTCTTTGACTGCAGTAGCATCACCACAGTCTTCTCTTTTTAATGCTTGGAGCCACAGACCAGGTCTATTTTTCTGAAAGGGATTCTGAAGAACTTGAAACCACTGCTGGTTGTATTTTCATGTGTTGGACTGTTGTACAAGTTAATGGAACGAGTGTGTGTTTCTGACTCTTAACTGCGCGCGCACATTTCTGTGACGTAGCTCTCGAATGGGTCTATAGGAATGGTGACAAGGTAAGTATAGACAGTTTAGAAAGGTAAACGTGCACATGTTATGTATGTACATGTCTCACACTCACGTTACATAAACCATTTAACAAAAGCCTAACCAAATAAAATGTATGTCAGCATAAGTGTACACTGTCTTCAATGCACTGTATGTCATTTCTGTAATTTGATGATTTAGGGAAACATCATGGGATCATTGGAATTGTTGTCTTGCAGTCCTGCTTAGAAACGTGTTGTGGCTGAAAACCTTACATTTGAATGAGTCACCAACGCGTCCCTATGTCTGTTCATTTCAGTTGAAATAAACCTTCAGAAGATCATCATGGAACAAAGAGTGTCTACGCTACAAAACACCAAGAAATCTTCCATGGTGACGTCAGCAGCCGCAGGTAAAAGCTCAGCTAATTATGTTGAAGTGTTGTTAGTATCCGAGTTGATGTCCCAAGTAATATTTGCGTCATTAAAACTGGGTTATATTGCTGACCTTTATTAAATCATTATTTAATTTCATTCATTCCACAGCCAATTAAAGGATCAATAAAAAATATCCTAAAACATTGCATGACATTCCTTCCTCATGTCGTTCTTCCACTCGGTAACTTTACATGGATGTGGAACTGACCTGTCATTTCAATTAGTTGTTGATAGTTTAAGTATTCCCAGGACATTGTTAAGAAAGCAAACTCTATTCACGAATACGTGAAGGATATTAATACCGGAAGTGCCAAACCGACACAGGAAGTCCAAGTTAAATGTCAACTTTCTGACCAAAACTAAATGGACATAAAATTTAATAGAAATACAGATTTCTATGGATTTAAATAGTGTCGGAAACATTTGGGCTAATGTAAGCACACAACTCATAGAACATCTCTAACCATATTCTAGACAGGCTTTTCTGACAGGAAACTGAAGTTTGTGCCACTTATTAAATCACTCTTTCTGTTGAAGTCCATTGACAAAAAAACAACGATTTTCACAGATTTGTTGATCCACAGTATCTAAAAAGAAAGAAAGAAAGAAAGAAAGTCGAGGCAAAGAAACGGAAGCAGAAGTCAGTAATGCAACATTACTGTTCCCAACTGCCATAAAACTGTTCCCTGCCATGTTTTCATTGAGCTCCTGCTTCTGGCTGCTTCTCAGGACAGTCAACTGTATGAAAGCACCGGCTATGGATAAGAACCTCACACAACCCCACTTCAAATATCCTCAGCTATGCCTTTAATCTCCATGGGAGATTTGTGAAAGCAGCCCCAGTTTGTTGGATTTCACTGAAAAGAAAATCATTCTTCTTTTACTGTATTTGGCTCTGGCTTCATACGAGGCAGGATAAGTTATACAAATTTCACTCTTTGTTACAGGATATTTAGTTTCCAAAAGAAGTGTACAATTTTTAAAGGCTTCTGCTTCAGAAGTTAATAGTTTTGTTCTATTAATAAGGAGCAGCCGCTAAACTGGAGGATACTAGATTATGGACCCAAACATTGGGACTCAGCCAAGGTCATGAATCAGTCCAATCCCAATTTTCATCAACTGTGCAGTCCTCCCCTCACTCAAACCTCTGTGAACCTCTGTGGACAGGTTAAACCAGGTGTGGCTTGTCCGAGGCCCGGCAAGCCTGAGGTTAGATTTGGATCCTAATGCAGGGGGACAGACGTGTTTAGTGGAGGGGAGGGGAGACTAACGCGGCCTGACACCTGGAGCCTGTGGAGATGATGAGGATATTTGGACATGTCTGTAACCTGTAATCCTTCTCGTGTGAAGAGTGAAATAAGTAAAAGAATAAACGTGTCCTAATATCAGCTGACATTTTTACTTAAAATATCTTCCCTCCAGCAGATTTTTGCCGTGAAACTCCAAACACACCTGCTTCATGGCACCAAGCACCTGTTTGGATTTACTCATCAGCCTGACACAGCATGTCAAAGAAGAGATGATGACTGCTGAAAACACATTCAGTATGTTTCCATGCCCTTGTACTAAGTACTGTAAGTATGAATTAAATAAATACTGAGATCAATTTTAATCATAATGAAATAAAGATTATGACAATACTACTAATAATAGCCTCGCAACTGGATCTGGTTCCTACAGCCTTGCTAAGAGGTTATTAATAACCTAATAACAAAAGTAATAATATCAGTCGTGTATCTGGATTCTGCAGCCCCGGAGTCACACTAGTAAAGAGGTTATTAATAACCTAATAACAAAAATAATAATATCAGTCGTGGATCTAGATTCTGCAGCCCCGGAGTCACACTAGTAAAGAGGTTATTAATAATCTAATAACAAAAATAATAATATCAGTTGTGGATCTGGATTCTGCAGCCCCGGAGTCACACTAGCAAAGAGGTTATTAATAACCTGATAACAAAAATAATAATATCAGTGGTGGATCTGGATTCTGCAGCCCCGGAGCCAAAGACCATTGTCTGAGGCCATGAGAAGGGCATTGATAACTTTCACCAATGCTGTTTGCGTGCAATGATGTAATCTAAATTCTGATTGAAAATCTTCAAACAGGCTCTTTCTTTGCAATGATTCACATAAATGATTTGAACTGCCTTTTCCAGAATTTTGGAAATGAAGGGAACGGATAATCGGATATAGGTTTGCAGTTTGCTAAACTATGTTTTTACCTCAAGTAATTCCTTAAAAGAGTCTCTAGTTTGTGGGGAAGTGAGTGGGGAAAACTTGTTGGAGATGTAAACTAGTTGGCAGCTGCTGAAGGACCTAAAGGAGTTACCAATGTCTGGCCCCCGCTGGCTACAGGGCATTGACTAACTGATTTAGCTATCAGTTTGGATTCCATTGTGCGAAGCTGGGTTTCCCATGTAGTTTAAATGTAAATACCGTGATTTATGACAGTGTCACCAACAAAGGGTGACAGCTACAAGTTTTAAAGACAAAACTCAGGCTACCATAGGTTCTCCTACATGCACTGAAGGGAAAGTTGAGGTGAAGCCTCAAGAGGATAAATGGCCAGATTTTCCTTCCAACAATCGTGGGTACCTTCTGATTTTAGGCTGATTTGAAGAGATTATCTGGCCAAATTATCCTGTAGTGTGAAGGGTGAACAGACACGATTTAACATCATTGGACACAGAGACTTCCCGATTTCAGATCGTAAGTAACATGTTTGATATTTACGACTGAACAGTGATTGGGGGGTGAGCAGAACCCTATAACAACCAATGAGAGCTAGTAGACCGGGGAACAGATGTTGTGTACTTTTGTTTAGAACTGTAACTTGTTCAAGCCAAGTTGCTTGTGTCTTCTCAGCCAGGACTTCATCCACAGTTTTTATACGTTTCTCAGCAAAAAACGCTTTAAATCATGCAAGTTTCTGTGTGATCCCAAATCTCTGGAATGTCCTCCCTGAAATCCTTTGATTAACAAGTGTATGGTCCTGCATCTCGACTGGATTGTCTAATCTGTCCTTTCTCAGTATTAAAAATTAAAAGTTTGTTGTGTCTATGCTCTCCCATGTTTTAAAAATCAAGTCTGATTTGAAAATCATGTCGTGTGGGGCAGGCTTAAGAGATATTCAGCTCCAACAGGCAATTTTACCAACAGATTATTGCTACATCTTCACACTGTACCTTTAAATTGAGTGATGCTTGTTGCTTCACTACACTATTTAAGTGGATTACTGTCCTTGTCCCAGGATTGAAGCACAACCAGGGAATCGATTTATTGAATGTCCAAATCTGCTATGCTAGGTGGTGAAATACCCCCTTATAGTGTTTTCTGGAAGACTTATTACATCACGTCAAGTGCCATTCTACCATGCACTAACTTCAAAATGGTTTATTCTTTAAGCGGATCAGACATCCCTTCCCCGTCAGTCCAAAAATACACCTGTCTGTATTTCTTCCTGTTTTACTTTTCTGTGCACAACACTCCTCTATTATTAGTCTATTACTTCAAAATCCTGGGGCAGGAACTGTGGAACCAGTTTGGACCCTGTTGGAAATATACATGCACTATTATTTCAACTCCCAAACACATTATATGAGCAGTGTCCATCCAAACTACAGGACTAGTGTTAAAACTTAGTCAAGGCCCAAATAATTCATGGGGCTTGGCGGGCTTTGCAAAACCAGCTTTGGGGATTTCAATATAGTACAATTTCAGATTTACATGTTTACAACCATTTTTTTAAGTCCTGTAATTTTTAAAAAAGTTTTAAAATTATTTAACTGTGGGCATAGTATGATTGGTGCTTCTGGGTATTGAGTTAATATAATTGACTGTGTTTCCTTCCAACTTACAAATCCAACTTGAAATGACAATTTACATTTCCAACTATTAGGCTCAGTGGTATAGTATTTAGTTGTCATTTGTTTTTTAGTTGTTATTCCTTCATAGGTGGCTGTTAGTGGAAAGGCATTATCAATCAACTTGTTCGGTGCAACAAAGTAAGCTCTACACATTCTACCAGCCAGTGTTTTGTTAAAAATGCTATTTGGGACAAAACTTTCATGTCCCTTCAGTTTGGACATTCCTTACATTTACCTGACATTAGGGAAAAAATGTTATTTATTACATTTATTATTCTTAGTCTGGATAAAATTGCATTACATCAAATTTGTCAAAGTCACACTAACACATTCAGATAATGTGGCTGATAGTCAATTTAAATGTGTGTGTGTACTTTAAGTGGGACACAGGTTGGCCTGGGTGCTTCTCACATGTTCCACTGTTCCCACCCCATTGACTTTGATCCGGAAATATTGGAAGCCAGTACACAGAAAAAAACATGGTGAAATCCAGGCCTCTACATTTGTTGGACTGATGAGGAGACCAATTCATGTTCTGCCAGCTCAAATAATTGAATATGTTAAATGTCAGGGTAGAAAGACATGCTAACAACTATCCACCAACTAAACCATATTGCCCAATAATAATAAACAGAAATGGAACTTATTGCCACGTAGCCACGTAGTGGAGGCAGACACTCTTCTTTCAATAAATCAATTCCCTTCTAATGCTTGTATACTGGGACAAGGAAAGCAGCCCACATAGTCTCAAACAATATGCACATAAACTGACAAAGCAGTAGCAATAAGGTACTTTTTTATCAAAGCTGGCACTCCGATAAAACCGATAAATACTAGGTTAATACAATTCTCTTCATTGTTTTGGATAAAGAATATGGAACTTCCTATGTGCAGTTAACCCTTCTTCCCTGACGCCCCGGTACTGGGGGCAGTGTCGCACTTTAATAAACACACACAT